>NC_056729.1:1483180775-1483200775 GCF_019279795.1 Protopterus annectens
ATTGCTGATAAGAATATATCACAGATCAGAGTTTTGGTCAGTGCCCATGCTCCACTCAGCTCAGTGTGTGTAGACAGGAATTCTCTCAAAGTTAGGGCTTAAGTACCAGGATGTACAACCATAAAACAACTTTAAAAGTTCAAAAGAACCAATGAGTGCTTACTCCAAACCCTAGACCAGCCAACCTCTACCAGCCACCAGCAAAATATCAACAATTATGGGTAATACATACCTTAGCTAACACTGGACGCATATGTCTGCACACACACTCCTAAAATGAGCAATGCATGGATAATATGGAACCCTGTGTTAGGACAACAATTATGGGGAATACATACCTTAACAAACACTGGACGCATATGTGTGCACACACTCCAATACCTGTAATGTGGTCCTACAATGAGCAATGCATGTGTAATATGGAACGCTATGTTAGGACAACAATTATAGGGAATACATACCTTAGCAAACACTGGAAGCATATGGGTGCACACACACTCTTAAAATGAGCAATGCATGTGTAATATGGAATCCTATGTTAGGATAACAATTATAGGGAATACATACCTTAACAAACACTGGACACATATGTGTGTACACACACTCCTAAAGTGAGTATTGCATGCGTAATATGGAACCCTATGTTAGGACAACAATTATGGGGAATACATACCTTAACACACACTGGACGCATATGTGTGCACACACTCCAAATACCTGTAATGAGATTCTATAATGAGCCATGCATGAGTAATATATAACCCTATGTTAGGTCAACAATTATGTGGAATACATACCTTAACAAACACTGGATGCATATGTGTGCACACACTCCAAATAACCTGTAATGTTTGGGCACCTAGTGAAAAACCATGAGGAGAGACTGCTGCAGGGCCAGTACTAGGATTCCCAGTTCAAAGTGGAGGCCTAGGACCATCTCACACATGATCTCACCACCAGTACTACTGTCATCCCTCGAACTGGCGAGTTGGTCCAGCACCATTTCACTGACTTCAAACATAGGAAGAGGGAGGTCTTGGACCAGTGGACCCAAGACGCATGGGCACAGAATTTGGCAGAAGTGTGTAAATATCAGTATCAATTAGTGTTTACCAAAGGCCAGCCTGTGTATGTGATTGATAAGTATGCATAAATGTTTATTTATCTCCTGTACAGCTGCAGATGAGAGGGCTATGAGCATAGACACCCATGCCAGCTGGTTGCTAAGGCTGCACCAGGAGGCTGGTGAGTACAAATCTCACTTGCAGTATTCAGTGCAAATAAATAGAAAGGAGTAGAATGTCAACTGCCAGTTGGTTATAAAGTGTGCTGTGGGTAATGAATAAATGAGACGTTAGCAGAGTAATAGTGATGTACAGGATATCTAGGAATAAAAGTGTCAGTACCCTTCAATAAAACTAAAAACCCCAGACTATTGTGTTCACTTTGGTATGTGGTGGTATGAATCTAAATGTGTACAGGTTCTGCACAGCAACTATGGCTCTGGCAGCATGAATTAATTGAGGCTCATCTGACAAAGATTGTGGATCTATATAACAGGAGATCAACTATATGAAATGTTCCATGCACCAAGATCTGATCCCTGAATAGTAATGTGTAAAGTATTATACTGTATCCCCTACAGCAATGCTTTGTGTTAACCATTGCTTTCCAAACTGTAATATGTCAAAGTATTAATACACAGTACAAGAACTATCTGCCATACATGAATGTCAGAATTACAAGGTCCAACCAAGATAGTATTAGGCAGAAAACAGTTAAGCAAGAAACAGCAGGCTCTCAATAGCTCATTGTGATGAAACACCTTGTTGTACCCTTTTTGCAAAAACAGACATGGTTTGAATCCTGGGAATGGTAGTAAGCTGTATGCATAATTTCACACAAGAATATGTGAATATGTGTAGAAACAGCCAGGTAATGTTAACAGAAATTTCCTCCACAGGTCTGCCAGATAAGGAAATGTTTCTATTAACTGTAACAAGGCTGTACTACTACACAGTGTACAACACTTCCACTGTCCAACCCCAAGGCTGCAAATGACAGCAAGATAACTACATACACCAAGCAGTTTCTTCTGATAACTGTCCCTCAAGTGTCATGCTGCCACAGCTAGTGGTCACCACTGCCAATACCCAGGGTGACAGATAGAAATCCAGGTGGAGTATGGCAGATTCCACTGCCCAAACCCAGGCCATAGCTTGATTTAAACTGAGGTCATACCTGGAGAGTAATGAGTAGGGTAATGATCAGTACAGTTGTGAACAATTGAAGCCTATACAGTTGTTAATTGCTATCTCTCTCTCTCCCACACCCTAGCTGCATCAATAAATCATACACATAATCAACAGGTATGTTTTTCTCCAAACCTAACATTGGGACATGTGTCCTATTGTTCTACAAATATTGAATTGTTTGATTATTAATGTTTCCTGTTCAAATACTATCACTGGTGGCATGCTGCTATCAATGTATCTACTGTGGTACCATATATGCATGTGTTCTGCTGATATGCAACTGTTTCGTATCTGTTTTATGGGGTCAGTTGGTACACCCATGCATGCTGTTATAACTAATCTTGAAATGTGTTGCTCATGACTAACCAACATAGTTTGTAAAACCTTAATACCAATACCACAGCACATCTGGGACAGCAGATTCCAGCAGATCTGCCTGTCCCACCTCAAATGGCCATGGCACCAGGCCAAAGCACATCTGGGACCCAACCAGGGACCTCATCGTCTGCTGGTCCTGCACCAGCTTTGGGTGGAAATGCCTCAGGGGACAGGGCCTGTCCCCCCTTGGGTCTGGGCATGGTCAGGAAAAAGTCACCCGTAGCCAAGTCCAGGGTTTGGTGTGTAGCACCATCCAAAATGAGTTTGGTTGACAGCTGTACCATCTTGAGGGTCAGCCTGCCCCTCCTGTCCAGCCCACAGCACAGCCACCTTTGGGGCCATGAAGGTGCAGTGGTGACTGCCCATAGGTAGGGACTACAGTCCCACTGTATCCATATGGGGGCTCATGGGCATCTGACTCCCAACCACCCTCCCGGTCCAAGGTGTTAACCCCCCCCACATGTGTCGTATATTGCCCCTGTCGGCTGTCTTGTCTGCCTTGTCTGTTTCCTACCCAACTTACCACCCCAAATATGCCTACTATCCTTCCCCAACATCCCACTCTCACCTTAATAAAAAAGTGGAATCTGTTCCCAAAAAAAAATGTACACCCCATACATAGCTGTCCATTTCACACACGTGTCCACTGGACACGTAATCTGGTCCAGTTGGCTTGACAAAACATTACTGTTGTCTTCACCCCTTTCTCAGGGATTTGAGTGTCCAAGTTCACCTCCAAATTCGGCCGAAATTCACAGCTGTTGCTGTAGAAGAAATGGACAGGTATGGAACTTTCCTACACCCATCCTGCACATCCCTAGCTACCTTTCATACTGTACTTCCTTCTGCATGCCCCTTTTTTTACCACTTTCCTATCACTTTCTTTTCTTTTAAAGAAATTAGTGCAGGGGTAAGTGGGAATAAGCATCGCTAAGTGAAGCTAAATCTAATTAACCAAAGCTTGGCATCGCTTAACACCATGCAAACCCACTTACAACTGCTTAAATGTTCCTTAATCACTCTGCATCCATCATACCTTGTTCTTCCCAGCAACAAAATAGGCAATGCTGCCAAGTTTTGAACCCAAAATGCTGCACTCCACAAACACAGTACATACCACAACACCATATGAGCTGTAAGAATGTGTAATACATTAACAAACATATCATGCATTCTGGTCATTTAACATTAATGAAACAAAAATCAGTCCCTTGTCTCCAACACATTACCTTGTATACTACAGTAATGTACCAATACACTATCCAAGCTTTGGGAATTAATGTTGCTTTTTCAAACTTATGCAATAGAGTCATACAACATTAGGGAGAAAACTCTGTGGAATCATTCATGTGTTGTATATAGACATACACACACACACACACACACACACACACACACACACACACATATAGGTTCATAAGTTCATAGGTAGGTACTTGGCTATTGGCCCTAGGGCCTATATAAGCATAGCCAAAAAGGTACCCTGGCTTTCACCAACCAAGAAAATTATTTTCCTGTGCCCCTGTCTAGCAGAGCCACAGAAGTGATCCCTGGGGTGAATTTCCTATTTCTCATCCAATCATCAAGAATTTTCTTGAAGAGTGCTAATGAGGAGATTTGTTTAATATAGATAGATAGTTTGTTCCAGGCTATTGAAGTCTCTAGGAGTAGAATCTATCCCTCCAACATGTTCTGTTTACTGTGGTGACAAGGTTTAAGTCCCTAGAGCATGTAGCTCAGAGGGATTGGGATTTCTTTAAGTGGAGCATGTCCAACAGCTCTGGGTTTGTCATAACTTTGTATGTTAGGCAGAGATCGCTTCTGAGTAGGCAATATGCAACGGAGTAAAGCTGGAGTTTTTTGAGACGGTCTGCGTAGGGCATCTGTTTGAGGCCGGTAATCCTCTTTGTGAGATATTTCTGCAGCCTTTCCAGTTGTTGTAGATGTCTTTTGAGGTACATACCAAAATGGGCGTTCTACTCTATAATGGGTCTAATGAGTGATGAGTAGAGTGGAACAATGACCTCTTTTTTTCCTGGATGAGAAAAATTTTGTGATGAGGTGTGCCACATAGAAGTATTTTCTGACTGCTGTGGCAATGTGATTATCAAAGGAGAGACTACTGTTCACATGTGTCCCAAGGTCTCATCATACTTTCGGTGTTAAGTAGACTACTGCCTATGTAGTAGTTCATGGGTACAGAGTTTTTACCAAAGGGACTGACAATGCACTTTTTGGCATTGAGCTTGAGGCCATGGCTTTGACACCAGACATCTGTCACAGCGAGGCCCTTTTGTAGGATGTCCATGTCATTAGGAGTTTTGATTATGGCTTCTATTTTGCAGTAATCTGCAAATTTCATTAGCCAAAGACCTTTTGTGTTAGCCTGTACTTCAGAGAGGTAGATACCAAACAGGAGAGGACTCAGGACTGAACCCTGTGGTACTCCACTTGTCACTGATATGAAGTCGGATTTGGAGTCTGCTACTTTCACAGTATGGGATCTGTCAGTGAGCCAGTTGGCAACCCATCTTGTGACATATGGATTTATACCTATTTTAGTGAGTTTATCTATAATTCCAGAGTGGGGGATGGTGTCGAAAGCCTTGGCAAGATCTAGATAGGCTGTGTGAACCACCTTATCCTCGTCTACAGCTTTGGTGACTGCTTCAAAGAAGTCTATCAGGTTTAGGAGACATGATCTGTCTTTTACAAACCAGAACTGGGTGGGGTCCAGAGTTTGAAGATTACCAATGTCTTTGTTTATAAGTTCCATAATGATATTTTCCATGGCCTTGCAGACCAGGCTCATCAGGCTAATGGGGCAGTAGTTCCTGGGGTCCATGGTGACTCCCCCTCTGTGGAGTGGGATAACCATCACTGTGTGCCATTCAGTGGGCACAAAGTCTGAGGTGAGGCTATGATTGAATATAGTACTTAGGTGGGGAACCAGTTCATAGGTAGGTACTAGGCTATCGGCCCAAGGGCCTACATAAGCCTAGCCAACAAGTTTCCCTGGCTTACACAACCCAAGAAAGTTATTTTTCTGTGCCACTGTCGAGCAGAGACACAGAAGTGATCCCCGGGGTGTATTTCCTATATCCCATCCACTCATCAAGATTTTTCTTGAAGAGTGCTAATGAAGAACTTTGCTTGACATAGATTAGTAATGGTTCCACTGGGGATCGAACCCAGGACCTTCTGCGTGTAAAGCAGATGTGATAACCACTACACTACAGAATCTATGTACGTTCTGTAGTTCACATAGAACGCAGCCTGGGATGTTGTCAGGTCCCATGGATGCTGTGTTCTTACCTTTGGAGAGTGTGGTTTTTACCTGTGCAGCCGTGATTACAGGAACTTTGCATTCAGTTGGTCCTACATATTTAGTGCCATTGTGCTGTAACTCAGAGCAGATCTGAGTGTTGCCATTCAGATTCCTGACATAGCTATAGAATGCTTTGTGTCTGTCTTTAGAATCAAAAGAGTAGAATAACTAGCAGGATACACCACGAGAATTCCACAATGTAGATAAAAAACTTCTTTATTCCACAACAAGTAAAAGATAAAAGATACTTTGGGAGTGTTTAGCGGTAATTTGTCTTCACGTGTATTTAGAATCAGTGATGATTTTGTTTTCATAACTAGCTTTAGAGGATTTTATGAGGAATCTCAGCTTCTTACTAAGGCTGACCAGGGAGTTCCTCCAATCATGGGATTTTACTCTTTTTTGCAACAGTTTCTTTCTTCTGTTGTAGAGTTTGTTTATGGCAGGAGACCACCAGATTGGCTTCCTTTTTTTTGAGGATAGCATCTTGGTTCTGTTAGGGATAGCATGATCCATGCACTCATGTAAGTGCTTATAAAGTACATTTATGTAGGATTCAACAGTCGTACCTCTATTGTCCGTCTGCATGGGTGTAGTGAAGTTTGCCACTTCTGTCTTAGGAAGCATGAAGTTAGCTTTGGAGACATTTTTTACAGTGGTTTCCCTAATGGGGGGTGGAGGCGGGATGTGAATGTCTAGGGTGATTAGCTTGTGGTCGGATCTGACCAATTAGGAATTGACCTCTGGTGTGGAACACCGGCTGCTCATGTTGGTAATGACCAGGTCTAGGATATTGCTGCCTCTTGTGGGGGTGTGGATAAGTTGATCCAAGACACTGGAATTTATGAATTCCAGAAAGCTTTGAACAAAACAGTTGGCACATGAGTAGTTTTCCCAGTTAATGGTGGGGTAGTTGAAATTACCCATTATTAAGGTGTTGGGTTGTACCCTAATATTTTCCAGTGTATCAAGAAATAAGGAGTGGGAATTCTGAGGCATGGTGGGGGGGATCTGTAGCAAACTACAATTTGAATTGCGGTCTTGCCCAGAGTTAATTGCACTTGGATAATCTCAGATGCATTATGCTGAGCAACTAGCCTGGAGGTGTGGATATCCTTAATGAATATGGACATGCCTCTGCCTTTGGTGTTTTGGTCCAGGTTAGGTGGCTAAAAGGTGTGGTATGACTTATAGCCTGGTAATGCATGGGTGTTCTCTGGAGCCTTGAACCAGGTCTCTGTCACTCCACAGATGTCAATGTTCTCCATTTTAAGGAGTGCCTTGAGTGAGTGCATTTTGAGATTTAGACTTCTAGCATTGAGTAGCATTACCCTCAGATTTTGCTTGTTTGTACCTTACAGTGGTGAATTTGTCATTTGAACCTTGCCTAAAAAAGGTCTCTCTCTCTCTCTCTGTATATATATATATATATATATATATATATATATATATATATATATATATATATATATGTGTACATTTATATATATATATAACATGCAGTGTAGTCACACTTCAGAACCATCCCTCAACTTCTTAGTGCAAGAAACCTGTACAAAAGGCTGTAAAATGAGGTGGCAAAATGGGCCACATATAGGGACATATTACAAATATCGCTGTTAGAAATGAAGACATTTGTTACAGCAACAGGGTGCGTTTCAGCAGATAATTACTGAAACATATGAGGATGGAAACCAAAATGTTATGTCATTATTTACTGACATAAATCTTAGGATAATCACAGTGATTTACCGGACAAATACAAATAAATTTTGGAACAGAACAAAAGTATGGGCCAAACATCTTGACATTCTGTGAAAATCTTGGCAGTGGAGAGGTATGCTTAGAACCCCTTAGTGGAATGAATCTGGACCAAGCCTGACAAAGTGGGAAGATAAAGGCATGAAAATAGGGACATATTCAAAATACGTGAGCAGATAAGCTGATAAAGTTGATGTAGTAACACGGTTTATCCTAACATATATTGACTGAAATATCACAAGTCCGGGACTCAATTCCTTCTCATTAGTTAGTGATGTCAGTTCCCACATCATCCCACTGATTTGTCAGGAATACACAACAGTTATGGGGACCAAACCAAAATATTGGCCAGGCAACTGGACATTCTACGAATAAGTGGGCATAACACATTAGGGAAAATACACTGAGCTACCAAGCAACGTCCAAACTACAATCAGACTGACATAACACCACCCAAATCTAGCTCTGGGGCTGTACACATGCACTTGGAACTATAACAGGCACTACAGGGATGTAACACTAGTGGAAAACAAACACTGGTGTGAAAGTGCTTACCCACAACAAATTGCACCACAGTCACAGCGACATACCAGTAAGCAAACTGAACACTACAGTATAATGACTGTGTGAGCAATAATTTCTCGTTTGCCACTCACATGTTATCATAGGTTCATAGGTTCATAAGTAGGTACTAGGCTATTGGCCCTAGGGCCTATATAAGCCTAGCCAAATGTACCCTGGCTTTCGCCACCCAAGAAAATTATTTTCCTGTGCCACTGTCAAGCAGAGCCACAGAAGTGATCCCTGGGGTGAATTTCCTATCTCCCATCCAATCATCAAGATTTTTCTTGAAGAGCGCTAATGAGGAGCTTTGTTTGATAGATAGGTAGTTTGTTCCAGAGTATGGGAAGTCTCTGGGACAAGAATCTATCCCTCCAGTATGTTCTGTTTATTGTGGTGAAAAGGTTTAGGTCCCTAGACCATGTAGCTCATAGGGATTGGAATTTCTTTAAGTGGAGCATGTCTAAAAGCTCTGGGTTTGACATAGCTTTGTGTGTTAGGCAGAGATCGCCTCTGAGTAGGCAATATGCAACAGAGTAAAACTGCAGTTTTTTGAGATGGCCTGCATAGGGCATCTGTTTGAGGCCAGTAATCTGCTTTGTGAGGTATTTCTGTGGCCTTTCCAGTTGTTGTAGATGTCTTGTGAGGTACATACCAAAAGGGGCATTGTACTATATAATGGGTCTAATGAGTGACGGGTAGAGGGGAACAATGATCTCTTTTTTCCTGGATGAGAAACCTTTTTTTTATCCCTACATATACTGCCTCAAGTCACAGTGTAGTGGGAATTATGATGTGCTATGAGGCATGTCACGATCTGCTTGTACAAACATTTACAGTTGATAGGGAACCAGAAACCGGAGCAGCATTCACAGTCAGATAGAAAGGGCCCATGACACTCACATGCCCCCCCTCCCTACACAGCCCAAATAACATGTACATACTACACTGCTACACAATCCTGACAGTCTGTTAACAATGGCCAGACATACACAGACTTCTCAAATGTACAGTTTCCCACAGAATGTACAGCACACAACTCATATCTATGGCTGCTTCATTGTTACATGTCTGGGGGTCTACGACATCCCTGGAATGGTAGCAGGAATGAAGGCAATAAATAATGAGACTATCTACCTCTGAACCTCTTACTGTATAACATCTGGACAAAGCCTGACATAATTGGGGGACAGAGGCCAAAACACAGGGGTATACTGGATATATTGCTGTTATAAATTTAGACACTTGCTGGTTTTACCATGTTTGTTGTAACATATATTTTCAGAAGGATATGAAGTCAGTAACACCAATGGATGTTAGCATTTACTGATTGCATTCCCCAGAGTATCCTACTGATTAGCCAAGTAAACAACTGTCTGGGGAACAGAACAAGCACGAGCCATGCGTCTGGACAGTGTCTACAGTCATGTAACAGAATAGAAGTCCCCTGACAGCTGCCAAACATGTCACCCAGCACCTTATGAAGCACAGTAAGACCAACATGACACTCCCTCACATCAGCTCTGAGCAATTACCCATGTATATTTAAATATACCATGCACTACAGGGATGGAACTGCAGTGAAAAGCAGATAGCGGTGCAAAAATGTCCACCCAAAAACATTTGCACCACAGTCACAGCAACAAACCAGTACCCAAAATGAACTCTAGAGTAGAACGACTGTCTGAACAAACATATCCTGATTGCCAGTCACACACTAAACCAACATACACTGGCCCAAATTACAGTGTCCTGGGAATCCTGAGGGGTTACAGGACATTTCACAGTCTGCTCCATACAAGCATAAAGACCTGGTAGACTGCCAGCAGCTGTAGCAGCATGCACAGTCAGATAGGTAAAGGATGTATGGTACTCACATCTGCTACTCTCCCTTTCCAGCCCAACAAACATCTACACACAGCACTGCTACACAATCTTGTAAGTCTGTTCACAATGGGCAGACCTACATAACTGTCATATGTACAGATTTCCACAGAATTTCCAGGGTATGGAACCATAATTCTGGCTACTGCTACATACCATGGTCAGGAATCTGCTAGGTCACTGGGATGATAACTGGAGTGTAGTTGGTAATTAATGATATACCATACCTCTGTACCTCGTAATGCAGGACATCTGGACAATGCATGACGTACTTGGTGAACAGAGGGATGGAAAGAGGGACATATCACGCATAATGGTGTTGCAAACTGAAACAGTAGCTGAAGGAAATGATGTCTGGAACACCAATGGAAGTTAGCAGTTAGTGACTACAATCCTCTCATTATCCTACCAACCCCACAAAAACAGATGTTGTTTGAGGAACAGACCAAACATAACAGGCAAACCTTTGGCCATTCTGTGGACAACATGCCAGCTGAAAGGTATGGCAGAAGCATATCACTGTCAGATGTCAAGTCACTCAGTAATTGCATGTCCAAATGAACCCTTGTCAATCTAGCAACCCTCCATGAGTATAACAGCACTAATGACATACAATCTGTACCCAATTCTGGAGCTTTGTCCTCCATGTTGGTGGGCTGTCTCCACATGTTCTGTCCTGTAAGGTATTCTCACCTACTGTCTGTGAAGCTGTAGCCCCACACCTCCATAATGTCCCCAGCACAGACTAGGAAAAGTGGCAAGGCCCATATGAAGGATGTCCCATATGTTGGAACTAGCAGCAGTGTCCAGGCCCACACCACAATACTATATGGGCACCTACTAGCTTTATGGCCTCAGCAATACCTGACAGGACAACATCAACCCCATTGAGGTAGGCTGAATGCCTGTGGTGGACAGCAGCAATACACAACTACCATCATAAGTAGTAATAATTGCAGGACAGACCAAAAAGGAACAGGGCCCTCATTGGAAGTCATGTCACCTTGTTCTGCACGAGCAAATAAGGTCAAAAGTGATGTATCCTAAGGCTGTCTTTGAGTGCAAACTGGATACATCCACTAAGGCCAATAACTAGGCCTTCCAGACATGTGTCTGTAATTCCAGAGGCAACACACATATTTGCTCTGCAGTGGTGGTCAATAACACCACTTACATATATGCCATAGATATAGGCAACCGGCTGCAGACAGGTGAAGTGTAAACACCACCACCCTGTTCCCTCATAGGTACATGTGCATGTACAGCACCTGCCCCCTCCCCTCATGATCAGGAAGCTGGTATGTAATGCCCTCTCAAAGGCAACACATAGAGGTCACCATAGGCTTAATACCATTCCTGGCTGCATCCTACATGAACACAGGCATGGGCTTTCAGACCCATTCTGCAGTGTAGTCAACCACAATCTGAGCACCGGTGTCATCCCATCTGCATAGAGGACAGACAGAAAGATGACAGAAAACAGGTTATGCATTAGCATGAATGTTCTGAATGATACAAGTCTGAAACTGAAATATATGCCATTATATCATGACAGCAGTCCTCAATGACATGGCTGAAAACCTCAATAGTATCCATTTAATATAATAATATAATATTAATATCTAATAGGAGATAAATAAATATATACAGCTGAAATCCCCAAACCAAGATAATGTAGTGGTCAGAGACTCAGCTTTGCATATTGGCATACATAGTTTGACCACTACAACAGGCAATCTGATTTTACATGGGAAAGCAGTGTTAAAAGTATTATTTTCATATTAAAATATGTGGTAAGTTATTTTTGTCACCCAGGGTAGTGTAGCTGGTGTAAAATGGAAGTGTGAGTACATATGACATGTGAAATGACCCATGTATACACGTGTCCCATGCAGTATAGTTCCACCCCTTGCTACTGTAATGAAAGCACACAGAGTTACGTCAAGCAGCAGGTAGCTCGGCTAAGTAGATTTGTGCACTGGTAAGTGTTACTAAGTGAAATCTATACCGTTTAAGCACCTAATAATTTAACCGTATGTTGGCAAGGCTTAGCATTATGCAAACTCACTTAAAACTGCTTAAAACTGCCTTAATCACTCTGCTTCCATCAGCCACTGTTCTGCCTAGCAACAAAACAATCAGCTCTGCCAAGTCTCAAACCCAGTTCCCTGTACACTATAGTCAGAGCAATGTACCACTGCACCATTTGAGTTGCAAGAACTGCTGACACTTTTTCAAACATATGCAGTAGCATCATTCAACAGTAGGGAAAAGATACCTCTCAACCTCTTAGTGCAAGTAATCTGGCCAAAGGCTGCCCAAATGGGGGCAATGGGACAAAACTAGGGACATATTTTAAATGTTGCTCTTATAAATGTAGAATGTTGCCAGATTGACAGAGTTTATTTCGGCATACATGTTCTGAAGGATTTGAGTTCTGAAACTGAAATGTATGTCATCATTTACTGTCAGAAATTCTCAGATCATCACAGTGATTTACCAGAGATATAAAAAGAATGAATCTGTGGAACAGACAAGAAATATGAGCAATAATCTTGGACATACTGTAACAATCCAGACAGTTAAGAGGTAGGCTCAGAACCCCTTAGTGCAACAAATCTGGACCAAGACTGACAAAGTGGGGGGAGAAAGTCATGAAAGATGACTGCAATGGCCTATACAATGGTTTAATATGCTGCATGTGAGACAGATGCCATTAAAGCGCTATATAAAGTAATGCCATTGGGAGGTGGTAAACAGGTGTGGATGGTACACACATCAAAATGGTACAACTCACACAGGATATGATTCTCAACCCAAGCACACACGCATACACTTGCCAGTATAGACATTAGAACCTCTACCTATCTAGTTATTTTTACTATACTGTTAAGCAGTTGTCAGACATGCCACAGAGCTTATATGAATTCCCCATGTCCCAAGGTACTTCTAAGGTGAATGACATCAACAGGCCTTGTAAAGGAAGGTGATGGGAAGTGTACAGGGTGGTACTTAACTCAAAATGGTACAAACCACACAGGATATGATTCTCACACACAAACACACACACACACCTACTTGCCAGTATTGATATTAGAATCCCTACCTATTTAGTGATTTATACTATAGGGTTACGCAGTTATCGCATGCACTACAGAGCTTACTAAGCTGACAACTGGCCAAAGGTGCTGATAAGGGCACTGACATTAGCAGGACTGATAAAGTAGGGCACTGTGTGGGAAACATAGCAAAATATGTCTTATTACCAACATACACACACACACACACACACACACACACACACACACACACACACACACACACACACACTTATACAGTCACACACACATTTGCCAGGTCTGAGATCAGAAACTCCTGCCTAGCTAGTGATTTGTACTGTAGTGTTACGCACTTATCGCACATGCTACAGAGCTTACTGGGATGACAAATGACCAAAGGTGCTGATAGGGGAAATAATATCAGCAGGACTGATAAAGTAGGACACTGGGTGGGAAACTTAGCAAAATACTTTTCTTACAAACATACACACACACATTTGCCAGATTTGAGATTAAAACCTCCTGCCTAATTAGTGATTTGTATTATAGTGTTATGCAGTTATCGCATGCACTACGGAGCGTACAGGGATGACAACTGGCCAGAGGTGCTGATAAGGGGAATTACATTAGCAGGACTGATAAAGTGGGGCACTGGGAAGTAGTGTGGGTGGGAATGCCCTAAAACTGTTTCACCTACAAATAAACAAACACACACTCCCTCACACAACTGTCACACACACACACACACACACACACACACACACACACACACACACACACACACACATACACACACACACTTGCCACTATTGAGATAGAACTCCTACCTATCTAGTTATTTGCACTATAGTGGTACACCATTATCGCACATGCTACAGAGCATATAGGGATGATAGCTGTCCAATGGTACTTCTAAGGTGAATGACAGCAGTAGATCTTGTGAAGTAGGTCAATGTGAAGTGCACTCAGTGGGAACCGTCTCCTAATACTTAGACCTACAAATGCACACACACACACACACACACACACACACACACACACACACACACACACACACACACACACACACACACACACACAGGTGATGTGATATTATAAACCCAACCTCAGTACTGTTACACAATGGGGTTCACCTTTTATGCTGGCATGTGTAACTGTTTATAACTGGTATGCCACTGTCCACAGCAGGACATCATTTTATCCCATTCAAGGTATCCGTGTGTGTGACTCACTCTGTCTGTGTCCCCGTGTGTGTGCGTCTCTCTCTCTCTCTGTAACTGTCTCTCACTTCCCCAAATCTATGTGTGTGTATGCTTGACATATATTATTTGTTGCCCATATATATGTGTGTGTATCTCATGCAACAGATGCAAATATATCACATATGGGCCACCTACAGCTAGCTGAGGGTAATCCTGTCTGATGTGTGTGTGTGGGGACAATTGAGGTGTACATAGCTACCTGTATGCACAAACATATATACACAATACAGGCATATATTTCGATGTGGGTTCCAACATGTCCTGTGATTCTCTAAGTGTAGGAGCATGCCCAGTGTGACCTTCTATAGCTAGACTGGGACTCCATTCCAGAGATAGGTGTATTCCAGTCCAGGATTTTGTGTGCCACAGCATACCTCTCAGGAGTACACATGACATTCTTCAGGGTACTGGGTTTGTTTAGCAGACATTTTCTGACATATCTGTAGTCTGACACAGCAATGTATTGTTTCATTACCTAGTGCCAGACATCCTCAGATCATGACAGTGCTTTACCAGAGGAATACTAGTTGTATGATGCACAGACCAATCTAATGAGGGCAGCTATGTACATTCTTACCCAACAAGCCATTTGTGAGGTGTAGCTACAGCCAGTTCAGTAATGACATGCTGTGTAAACAGTCCAGCAACCTGGTGATATACTGGCTGGGGATCTCCTGCTTGTGTGGTATCTTTCTTACCTGAGATGTCATATCCTTGTGTGGGCATACCTCTCACCTGTACATTTTTTGGCAAGTTGTCCAGGTGATTGGCTAGAGGTTTCTTCCTGTCTACATAAACTTGTGTTTTTATGGCAAGTTAGTTACATATAATTGAAGAGTGATATTACAAAATAATGACAGAGATTACTGTTTCAGACTACATAACTTTCAGACAATTCCCACTACTGCACACCCCTCACCCTACTAACATATTTACAGCACATGCCTATCATTGTGCCTTTGTTCCACTTTTATTTCTGCCCTTGTCCAGACATCTTGCTGTCAGAGGTTGGCAGTTATGGGTGTGGGTACAGAGTGCATTCTACTGTGCAGGTATGTCCATTATATGTAAAAGCAAACATAAGAAAAAAAGGATTATTGAGAATAACCACTGGCAACAGTACCAAAAAGCACTTATATTCATAAAAGCCTTGGTACCTCAGCTACACAACCTTCAAGATGTCCCCTAAATGTGCAGTATATTCCACATAGCACTGTGACCTCCACGTATGTCAGTGGTAGAGCAGTGGGTGTCACTGACATGCATAACAGTTGGCACTGCAGTTATCGGCACATGGCCTTGTCAAATACAACACTGTATCTAGGGCACTACACGATGACTGCCAGGAGAATGTGATGGCCAGATCCTGACGCTATTAACCACACATACGCATAATTCATTGACCCCTGCATATTTTGGACAGGCAACATGTTTTCATGTATATTGGTACAGCCCTGCCAATGTGTGCTATGCTGCTATTTCCCTGCAGACACACGTTACCGCATTTGTGTGGGTATATGGGAGGGGGGCACACCTGTCAACTGTACACATTTGCACAGACTGTGCTGATACTTGCTTTACATTTTGGTTCCATTTACCATACTATTGTGCCCTGTCTTTGGGGCTAGAGGCATATCAGTAAAGAGCACAGGTCAGATTATAATGGCATACATTTGAGTTTCAGACTTCTTACCCTTTATAGCTTTACTGCAACTGCGGGTCCTGCTGTGCTATCACTGTGTGAGTCTGTAGGGGGGTAATTCAACACTGACAACATTTGTGTGTCTTTACTAGACAATTCTCTGTGGATCTCTACAGCTGCCTTGCTGTGTGGGTATGAGGGGTGGGTATGGGACCCCCACACTGACATCCATGCCTGTGACCTATGATCCACCAGTAAGTTGTCCCCACAAATATACTACAGTGGGATTTGCCACCTTGCATAGTATGTGGAGGCCAGTTTTGGCCAGACATTTCATTGTGTCCCACATAACTGTCAGTTGTGTGCTGCTATGCCAGTAGGCCACCCAATTCCCTTGCATGCATGCAGCATTACCATAGATATGCTAGCAAAAAATACTAATCCATTAATTTATTGTTAAGAAGACTGACTTACCTTGAGCTTGTGGCAGTTGTGTGGACGGTGCTTGAGGGTTGCCTATGTTGGAGGTACATAGTAGACTGCCTATACATGGTAAGTTACAGATAATGTGATGTGTGTGTCATCCATTTTACTGTGTATGTGAGTCAGAGAGAGGAATCAGTCTCTGCGGTCCCTACAGAGTCAGTGTGTGTGCTATGTATTGCCTCTTTTCCAAGGCCTGAGCATACTGGGCACACCTCCATCTGCCCACAGGAGCAGGCTTAGGGGCCTCCTCCTCTGAGTCCCCCTGTGCCTGTGGGGACCGTGCCAGTGGTGGTGGACTGTGTGGCCCTTCCCCGTGCTGTTCCTGCTGCAACTATTTCCACAGGATCATATTGTGTAGCAGGCACATACTATGAATATGTGTGCACATGTGGCTGGAAAGTACTGCAAGGCTCCACCAGATATATCAAGGCAGTAGAACTGTGACTTCAGCATCCCAAACACATGCTCTATAATGATCCTGGTTTGTGCGTGTGCCTCATTATGGTATTCTTGTGTGAGTGTCCGTGCATTTCTGATGGGTGTTATCATCCATGGCTCCAGTGCATAGCCAGCACCCCCTACCAGATGGCCATACAGAATGCCCCACTGGCAAATGCCTGGTACAGCTGTGATGAATGCCAGATGTGGGAGTCGTGATAGCTTCCAGTGATGCCAGCATACACATTCATGATAATACCCTGGGCATTACACATGACCTGGCTGTTTATGGAGGGGAATCCCTTGCGGTTTATGTAGACCATACCCTGTTCACTGAGTGGTGCTTTGATGTGGATGTGCATGCAGTCTATGGCACCTAGTACCTCCAGGTATTCTGCTACATGTTGGAAAAGATGCATATTGCTGTTCCTCTCCTTATGGGTGTTGGGGAAGTAAATCTGCTTACCGGCATGAGGTAGCATGGCATCCAGGAACTGGTGGAGTACCCTGGATGCAGATTCCTGTGAAACCACTATGATGTCCCCAGTAGGTCTTTGGAAAGTACCTGTAGCTGGAATTCTTAAGGCTACACATACCTTGCTATCCACTGGGATGTGTTCCCCTCTGTTGGCAATAGGTCTAAGTTGAGGCTAGCACAGCTCGGTGATTTGCTGAAGTATGTCTCTGTCCACTCTGTAGTGCTCTACTATCTCCAGATCATGTAGCCCCTGGTAAGTTACCCTGGGTCTGTACACTCTTCTCCTCCTCCTCCTCTGTCTGTGGCAGTTGTCAGCATTAGCCTTCTCTCCCATCCTCAGCCTCTAGCACATACTGATGGATCAAAGCAATGGCAGCCCGTAACATTTTTCCAGTTAAAATTCCCCCGCATGCGTACACCAGTGGTGCAGAGTTTGTAGGAAAAAACAGACTGTAAGGTGTTTTTCATAATTTATACTGCTGTGCTGCAGATGCTGCCTGTATGATTGGCTGACTATGATGCATTCCACCTGCTAGTAATTTGTTCTTGATTGCTTTTATTCTGCTATTTTCCTTTTTTTTTTCCTTTATTTCCCTTCCCATTTCCTCCCTTTTTAAGCCCTGAGGTGCACTGCACAAACCTGGTGCCCAAATGTAAACAGTCCTGCTATTTCTGGGGGAGTTGTTTTAGACCTGGTGTGCACCATGCATACACATTTAGCTAATGTAAACATGAAGAAATGGCCCTCCCTGGATGTGAACATGCTCTTCCTTTCATGGAATAAGTCAATACAGCCTCAGACACACACCCTTCCTTAGCTGTGCTTAGCTAAGCTTATCTGTGCACCATATGGTTCCAATGTGCTTACAACATGCCTGACACACCCCCTTTTCATGTCTGCTGCTCCTCCTAGTTACAAGATCATGCTAGAGCACCAACATGGTTAGGTGCAATTTGGCACTTAGAAGATTTTGTGATTCAGTAAATTTCCCCTCATTTGCATACTCCACTGCCTTGGTCCATAGATACTGCACTACCACAGTGCTTTTCCCCTTATCAACCACTGTTTTCTGGTATTGTTTTAATTCTGCATGCCGTAGACTATAATGGCAAAATGCAGATTTCCCTTAAAATTGAGTTTTCACATTTTTATTTTTGGCACGATCCCATTTGCATGTCGCTACCCTATGCGTAAATGGCCGAGATCAGCCAAAAAAAATAACATTGATTTTTATAAACATTAAGCACTTTTCCATGCCAATGGCCATATATTTGGCCATTCACATGGCTAAAGAGTATATATAATACATACTTTTTTTGGAGCTGTCATGCCTCTGTTTTGTTATTTGCGGAAATGTCTTTGGTTAGAAACCGAATACATTTCTGCAACTAACACTGTTTTTGCAAGAATACCTGCCTGCTTGCTGAATTGCTAATTCACCTCATTTGCATGTTCTTCACCAGTAAATGAGGTAATTAGCATGCTGCACTGCTTATCATGCAAGAACAGTGTAGGCAGGCTCATGCACGTCAAAACAGTTGTTGACTGGATTGCTCAGCAGCCATACACTGTTCCTGCAGTACTTTATTGAATCCCGGGGCATGTTAATACCAATGGTTCAAAATTTGCAGTTATAGAAATGTTTGTCCTTAGTATGGATCAATGTTTAAGTGACTTAAGTGATTTAATTATTGAACTCAGGTTATTTGGGTGAATCCTTGAGTTAAAGAAAATGTTTAGTAATAATGATGCAATGTGAACTACTGATCCCAGACAACCCAGTATGTTCAACCCTTCTTTAAGTCCAGTAACTGAAACATTTCTTAAAACTTGTGAAGCAGATTTGATGCAATTTTTTAATAATAAGCGACGGCATGTCTTTCACAGTTTGACTAAGGAACAAAAATAGGCATTACAGTCACTAATAGCTAATACTGATATTAATATCAAGCCAGGTGATGGGGGGGCAGTCATTGTGATGACTACTGATTTTTACAATAACAAGGTTTTAGATATGCTTAGTGATAATACCACATACCAACACTTATCACCCTTGGAAGCAACAATGATTATCAATAGGGTTAAGTGTGATTTTTTTTAAATGTTTAAATTTAAAAAGTAGTAACCAGATCATGGAAAACACCTTTAGATTTTTATGGGTGGAACACCCTGTAATACCAATCTTTAAAGCCTATCCTAAAATACATAAAGACATTCAGGACCCACTCCTACGTCCCATTTTGTCTGGTAGAGGATGGGTCACAGAACTGCCTCCATCTGGATAAAATCTCAACTTAAGGGTAGTCTAAGTAAAAAATCTAGAGATTTGAAAGATACAGCAATATTTTTGCAGTCCTTGCACTCTTATCTCAGTTCAATGACTGATGACAGCAGATGCTTATTTGTAGCATTGGACATAAACAGCTTATTCACAATTATTTCTAAAGACTGGGTTAATGGCCACAAA
>NC_056729.1:1483205775-1483260775 GCF_019279795.1 Protopterus annectens
ACCAACTACCTCCCAGCTTCCCTGGCCCTGAAAGTACCACCCCCCAGAAACCATCTCACATTTAGATTTCAACCAGTTGCCACTTCACTCATCTGTACCTTGATCAAAAAACTAAAACCAACTACACTCTCTGCTGATCAACTCCCTGCCGAGTATCTACAAAAAACAGCTGATGCCATTGCTTACTCCATCTCGATACTAATCAATTGAACAATAGCAGAAGTCAAAATCCCCTTCATCTGGAAAATATCCTATGTTCATAAGTTCATAGGTTCATAGGGTGGTACTAGGCTATCGGCCCTAGGACCTATACAAGCCTAGCCATAACAGTTCCCTGGCTATTTCTTCCCACAGTATTTACTTCCCTGGATCCCTGTCTAGCAGGAAAACTGACATAGTCCCCGGGGTGAATTTCCTATCTCCCATCCAATCATCAAGGTTCCTTTTAAAGAGGCCAAATAGGCGCTCTGCTTGACACATATGGGCAGTCTTTTCCAGAGTCTGGGAAGTCTCTGGGTCAGGAAGCTATCCCTCCAGCATGTTTTGCTCATTGTGATGACAAGGTTTAGCATGTGTCTCTGAGGGATTGAGATTTCTTTAAGTGTAGCATGTCCAACAGCTCTGGGTTTGACATGGCCTTGTATGTTAAGTAGAGATCGCCTCTGTATGTTAAACAGAGATCACCGCTGTGAGCAGCTACACAAACCACCTTCAACACAATTGAAAACTGGCTTTCTGGTTGTCATCTGATCCTAAATCCCAAAAAAACTAAACTGTTGCTTTTCTCACCAACACACAGGTCTACTGCATTCACTTTTACCATACAATCTAATAATGGCATGATAATCTCCCCAGACTTCTCTACAAAACTGTTAGGTGTTATCATCAATAATAATCTTAAATTTGGCCAACATGTTAATCAGTCCATCAAGACCATCAATAAAAACCTAGGGTCACTTTACAGGATAAAAGCCTTCTTAACCCCTCCTGCTAGATTTGCCATAGCTCGCTCTCACCTACTTTCAACTCTTCTGTATGCATCCCCATTACTCTCTAATCTAAACAAGTCTGTCTTTAACAAACTTTCTATCTGCTACAACCACAATGCCAGATTTGCCACTGGCCTGCCTTATAGGACTCATCATTGCATCAACTTAAACCAGCTTGGGTGGCTAGAATTACCCAGCTTGATCCAGTATAACCTATTGATTATTGCCCATAAGATCCTTTACAATCCAGACAATACTCCTGCTCTTAAAAATACTATCACCCCCTATCACAATCCCAGACCTCTTTGATCCTCTCATAAACTACTAGTCCAGAATATCAAAACTAATAACTCTGCCGGTGACTCTCTCTTCGACAACTCTGTAGGCAGATCCTGGAACTCTCTCCCACCTGAAATTACTTTGCTCACCACCCTGAGTCAATTAAAGACCAGACTCAAACAACATTTGACACTAAACTGGCTATGTCAATGTAGCAAACCTGACTAACTCTCCTCTACAGTGCGTTAAAAACAGTAATTTAGCCTACCTGTGTCACTTAATCCTGACCTACATTTAGGATTATCTCTAAACTTGTTTAGGTATGTAACCACTGTAAATACTGCATCTGAATCTTACTATATGAGTTAAAAACAGTATTTTAGCTGATCTGTGTTACTTAATCCTGACCTACTTTCGGAATTATCTTTAACCCTGGAACTTCTATAAATTGCTTAGGTATTTAACCACTGTAAACATTGTATCTTAAACTTAACTGCTTGTTTAGGTATGTTAACCACTGTAAATACTGTATCTTAAACTTAACTGCTTACCTTGGAGATTTTCTCCCCGGGCCTCAGCTGAAAATGGACATGTATCCAGTCGGACTATCCCGGTCAACAAATATAAAATAAATCAATTTTGTTTACTGTAGTCTGTGCACTTTGTTTATTTTGTGCAGAATGAAGGGCAAGGAACAGCAGTCTACATTCCATTTTGGGTAAAGTATATTTTTGGTTATGTGGGCAGATAATACATTGTATAACAGAGTTTGAGCTGAGAAAGGGCTTTCCTGTTATGTTGGTATGTGTAAAGAAATTTAGTAACCATCATGGGTAGATCCAAAATACTTATATTCTGAGACAATGGGAATTATGTTATTTTTATTGCCATGCATAGTGATATCTGTGACTTGGAATTTGTTGGGGGACGCATATATCACAAATCTGTATGGATTGGCATTGGTATGGATTTATTTACATGCAGAAGGAAAATGTCATCTGCACAGAGAGTGACATTCGCTGATGAAAGTCCAGCTGAGATGTTGTTAATGAACAAAGAGAAAAGCAGGGGTCCTAGTACTGCGCCTTATGGCATTCTAGTATTAAGGATACATTTGTCAAAAAGATGGTTATTAGTAAGGGCTTGACATGTCCAGTTTTCTGAATAGATATTGTAAACTGTCTGATAGTGTTTAGTCCAAAGTTTAATTTTTATGATTTTGAAAGACGTAAGTTGTGGTTAAGCATTTCAAATGCCCTGGACATGTCAACAAATATTACAGTTGCAAAAAAAAAAAAACATTGTTCATGCTGCACATTTACAAGGACCACAGATATTTGTGTTCTGTACTAGGTTGACAGTTGCAGCCCTATACATTTCTGCCTCATGTACACATTTTCTCCATGATTCACATATCTATAAATCATAGAGGATAGTGCTGGGTTTCATTTATATAGCTACCCCGTATCGAGGCTCTGTCAAGTACATAGTAGTGTGTACAGGTATTCCCAAAGGTACAGGAACTTTAGTATATTGCCTATGGCTCGGTATATGGCTTTTACCACAGGTGAGGTTTACACAATTGTGAACTACTTTTCTGAATCCCACCTATATTTATTAAATCAGTAACAACCAATTAAGTTATTTTTTCTTAAAGAGAAGATGTAATATAATATAGAGTGTCTCTATTGTGTTACTTCAGCCATTTTGATATACCAAATGCTACCCCTATTACTGCATTACAAAACTCATTTAGCTAAGGACCCTGATGATGATATATTAATATAAAGAGTAGCCCCGAAAAAATAGATAAACCTGAACTCTGCATAATCAGCAGCATATCCCAGATGCTCTTGTTATATGACTTTGGTTTTAAGCCTATGATTTCTGTTTACTACTATGCAGCAACCATCTTGTTTCTATAATGTCCAGGCCGGGTACAAAACTGTGATTATATTATCTCATATAAACACAGGGCTATGCAGAAAAGAACAAATGGGTAACAGGGTTCTCCTGTAGTAGTGGGGATACCTGCTTTCCATCACACAGAATGAATAGATCAATTAAGTATGGGTAGAGGAAGCACCGGTTTAGGTCCTGCAGAGAGAAAACAATAATAAACTTGTCAGTCTGAGGATAATTAAATAGGCTGATTAGATCACAGTCCGTATCAACTACAGAAATACTGAAATAACTACGTTGGTAAAAGATACATTATCGTCAAAGATATGGAGTCTATTATTCTGCGATACATTTTGAACTAATATTGTATAAATAAGACATTGCTTTTTGTCTGACCCTTTACTATGATTTTGAAGGACAGTGCCTTCATTATCTTTTTCTTTGCAATGCTAGTAGCATGAGAAGTGTGCCATTGATAACCCACAAAAAATAACATTTTACGGTGCAAAAAAAATAGTTTTAATGAATACCAGTATACACAATCCTATTTGAAAAATGCTTATAGTTTCTGAGTATTCTGCAATTAAATGCATGTGAAAGAACTATATTTCAAAAGCCCATTCTTAATCTTCTTCTTGCTTTTTCCCGGTTAGGGGTCGCCACAGCAGATCACTTGTCTGTTTATGATTGGCAGTGGAGTTTTACGGTGTTGAGTTGCCAGCCCAGTGCCCAACCTTCCACAGAAGGCACACACATGCACTCATGCCTAGGACCAATTTACTGCATGTCTTTGGGATGTGGGAGGAAACTGGAGCACCTGGAGGAAACCCACATGACCACAGGGAGGACATGCAGACTCCATACAGAAGGCACCCCTGCCAAGTATTGAACTGGAGAACCTCTTGCTGTGAGGCAGCAATGCAAACCACTGCACCACCATGGCTGCCCTGAAAAGCCCATTCTTAATACCTGTAGTTTTATAGTTAGTATTCTGTCTGAATTTTGAACCTCGAAAAAAGGTTATACACTCCAAAAGAAAGACTGTTAACCAATGTCTGAATTTTGGCCATAAGGTTGAAGTTTGTCAGCTGAATCACTTTCACTACACAGAATTCTGGTTACTGTTTCCTATTAAGCAGCATAATACAGTTCTCTGTACACAGCAGTGACACAAACAGTTCCAGAGTACCTGTTTCTTATTTCTATCATACTGTTCTTCAAAAACAGACAGTTGAAAAAAGTTCAGTTGACTTCAAATGCAGTTAAGATGCATTCTTTTGAAGTGTGTCAATAACTGCACATAATTATCACATACTTTCTGTTCTCTTTAGTTCTGCAATATTAAGAAGAATAGGCTATGGCACACCTGAGGCACAAAAAAAGACAGTGAAACAATCAGCATATATTTTTACAAATATTGTTCCCAAGTAATAGACTTTTTGAATAATTCTGTTGATGTATGCACTTCTGTATAATTCTATTACTATAATTTTTTGACACCACCTTGTTGCACATCATGCTGAAGTTTTCCCCAAGACTGGAAAAACAGGCAATATTGAAAATTCAAGGCACCAGGTTTAGTAAAACATGGATTTTTATTATCATATTTAAAAGTTACAAAAAAGAGACATCGGTGGTACCCATCATCAGCCTGAGTTCCCTATGTTTACAAAAGGCAAGGTTGTTAGCATATTTCTACTGCAGGGTTGTTCATGCAGAAACTGTAATGACCCCAGTCTACCTGTTCTGGAATATATAACTATAAACAGTTGCTTAATACTCTTCAAATATATCTTTACCATATTAATTGCATGGGCACAGAATATCTATCAGTGATAGTGAAATAAACTGTTAGACTACTCATATGTCATGTTGTGTCAGTGTGTTAGAACGGAAGTTAATAATGCAGACCTTTTTATAGATCTCAATAGTATAAATTTTGTTGCACTAAAAGTTGGCGACTGATGTGCCTGCAGTTAATAACCTTCAGCAGCATATTACTAATGACAGACTACATCTTGCTTTCAGCCTGCTTTTAACTTTTTCATTATCATGACTAATTTATTCAAAAAATCAGTGGATATGATGTTATGAATCACATTGGGAAATATCCATGAGTAGATTATAGAAAATGATTGCAACCAAACTCTTTGGAGTTGTTTTGGGAAATGGATTCACAGAAACACTACTTTCTAAGTAATCACTGGTACATTAGTGGCATGAAAATGTCAGTTTATTTTTTATTTATGAAATTGTTTACATGGCAATAACTAAATACTTGACAAAAGAGGAAACGTCCATCAGGCTGACTCATTTGTAATAATAAGCCTGGCTGTTACAATAAAATAAAATAAAAAGCAGCATGTAGTACATAAAGACTGCAAATAGAAGAATAAGATTGTGTCAGTGCTGACTGCATAGCAGCAGCTGAAAAGGCATAAATAGGTTCATAGCTGAATAGGTGTATAAGCATCCCAAAAGTACCTCACAAGTCTATGTGCCTTAGAGGTTATTTTAAGGGATGTATGTAAGCTAGGACAAGATTCAGTGGCTGCCTCTGTCCATTAGAGATATAGATGCTAGACCCAGGGTAAATTTCCAATTTCCCATTCACTAGTTCAGGTTTCTCTTAAATAGGGTTAGAGAAGAGATCTGCTTCACATGGTTGGTAAGCCTGTTTCAGAGAAGGGGAGTCACATACTTGTCCCTCCAACATGTCCTATTTATGTCACAAGCAAAGTTTACATCTCTAGATCAAGTAATTCTGATGCTATTCATCTTGCTGACATGCAAAAGGTCCCACAGGGGGATCCAAAGATACCTTTATGCCAGACATAGATTGCCTCTCAACAGTCTGCAAGAATCAGAGATAGGAGGTGATCTGCGTTGGACATGCTGTTTACACTTGGTCAGATACTTACTGAATGGGACATTGTTCTCAATGATATTCCTGATGACTGATGAATACAGTGGAACAAAGTCTTCCTTGGATCTAGATGTCATGCCCTTGCTTATAAGTTGAGCAGCATAGAATAATTTCACTACTATCATAGGATGGGAGAGTGGCCTAATGGTTAAGGTGTTTGTCTTACAAACACAAGGTGCAGAGTTTGAGTCTCACTAGGGGTAATTGGCTAGGCTTAAAATGGCTCACAAGGGCAGTTAGCTTCATACTAAACTATGACACATGTCTGGCAAAGGCCAGGTTTCTATCTTCATAAATACCCAAATCCCTGACAATTGATTCTACTCTGAGGGGTATGTTATCAATTTGGTAATTTTCTAGGGTAGCTGACCTCCCAAAGGATACATTATGCATTTCTTGCCACTGAGTTTTAAGCCATGGCTTTGGCACCAGTTATTTGTCTGTGTTAGACTTTCCTGTATGATTTTTTGGGAGGGAATCTATGACTGCTCCTGCTTTGCAATAACTTGCAAACTTGGTCATCCAGAGAGCCTTGACATTGTCCTTGACTTTTGAGAAGTAGATGACAAAAAGGAGTGGACCCACCACAAAGCCCTGAGGGTCTCTGCTAGTGAACAATCTCCTTGTGGAGGTGTTCTTCCCTATCCTAATTTTCTTGGATACCCAACTTGTAACATAGATGTTTATGCCTAGGGTCTATATTATATCCTCGAACGCTTAAAAAAGCGAACGCTGATTGATCAAATTTATTTTCGCGAAACTGCAAAATATCGAAGCAGTAGAAACTCAAATTTTTTCCTAGGGAAAGAATTCGGTTGTCCGTTTCTGTTGCTTCGGTATTTTCAGTGTTATGGTGGAAAGTTACCAGTCGGATTCAGGTAAGTGTGCGATTGTGTGGATGTGAGTGTTAGGGTGATTTAGGTGAGTTAGGGTTAGGGCTCTGGTTAGGTGTATGCGCAATTGAGTGGACATGAAGGTTAGGGAGGATTTAAGTGATTTAGGGTTAGGGAGCAGGTGAGGTGAGTGTGCGATAGTGACGGACCTTAGGGTTAGGGTTTGGGTTAAGGTAAGTGGGTAGTTAGTGGTGTGTGCATAGTTTAGTGTAGGGTTAGGTATCAGATTTTAGGTGTATGTGTGTGGATTTCTGTTTGTTTGGTGTGCTTGTGTTGTGTGTATGTGTTTTGGATCAGCGATTTTTTTCTCTGGGAAAAAAATCACTGATCTGACAGTTCAAGATTGTAAGCTTTCGCTTAAATTAGGTTAATCAATCAGCGTTCGCTTTTTTAAGCATTCGATGATATAATATAGACCCTATGCTTATATGCATCACCTTGTTTACAATGCCTGAGTGGGGTATTGTATCAAATGTCTTAACCAAGTCAAGGTAGGCAGTATGCACTATTTTACCATCATCCATTGCCTTGGTAAACCTGTCAAAGAAGTCCACCAGGTTAAGTAGGCGTGACCTTTCCTTGTTGAAACCAAACTGGGTTAGATCCAGTGTCTGAAGTTTTTTTCCTGTGTCCTTTTGTGTGGCACAAACCCTGCCTGGAGGCTGTGGTTAAACAGCAACTCCAGTGGTCCTTAAGTGGTCATGTTTCATGCTATTTAAGAGGCATCCTGGGATATTATTGGGTCCTACTTATGTGGTGATTTTGGCCATAGACAGTGCACCTAAGACATGATCCCTAGTGATAGTTGGAGAGGTTATGTTGATGGCATTTCCTGGAGGCTGGCCATGGGAGAGGGGGTGGAGCTAGATTTGTCAGCCAACAGATTAAGTGTCACACATAGATGCAGAGGCACAGACACACATACACCTCCACACCCAAATACAAATGTGGCCAGCAATTACAGACCCTTTATTGACTGCATACTGCTCAGATGTTTGAATCTGACTCAGTGAATGAAAAATTATTAAGGTATTAGGTACAATGAATTAATACTTATTTATTTATTTACTGGGATATGACCCATTTTCAGCGGTGGCCCGGGGAGAAAAACTCCACATACAGAGAATGCCATGGAACGTATCATCATGGAACTCATAAACAAAGACATTGGTAACCTCCAAACTCGATCCCACCCAATTCAGGTTTGTGAGAGGCAGATCATGCCTCCTGAACCTGATCGACTTCTTTGAGGCAGTCACCAAAGCTGTAGATGAGGGTAAGGTAGTTCACACAGCCTATCTTGACCTCGCCAAGGCTTTTGACACCATCCCCCATTCTGGAATTATAGCTAAAGTCACTAAACTAGGTATAAATCCCTACATCACAAGATGGGTTGCCAACTGGCTCACTGACAGAACCTACACTGTAAAAGTTGCAGACTCCAAATCTGACCTCAAAGCAGTGACAAGTGGACTACTACAGGGTTCTGTCCTGGTACCTCTCCTGTTTGGTATCTACTCCTCTGAAGTACAGGCTAAGACTGAAGGCCTCTGACTAATGAAGTTCGCAGATGACTGCAAACTAGGAGCCATAGGCAAGTCCCCAAATGATGTGGACATCCTACAGAAGGGCCACGCTGAGACAGATGCCTGGTGTCAGAGCCATGGCCTCAAGCTCAATGACAAAAGGTGCAGTGTCACCCCTTTGGTAAAAACTCTGTACCCATGAACTACCACATAGGCAGCAATCTACTTAACACTGAATGCATAATAAGAGACCTTGGGACACAGGTGGACAGTAGTCTCTCCTTTGATAATCACATTGCCACAGTGGTCAAGAAATCCTTCTACGTGGCTCATCTCATCACAAAAGGATTCTCATACAGAAAAAAAGAGGTCATTGTTCCCCTCTATTCATCACTCATTAGACCCATTATAGAGTACAACGCCCCTTTTGGTATGTACCTCACAAGACATCTACAACAACTGGAAAGACAACAGAAATACCTCACAAAGAGGATTACTGGCCTCAAACAGATGCCCTATGCAGACCGTCTCAAAAAACTACAGCTTTACTCCATCACATATCGCCTACTCAGGGGCGATCCCTGCCTAACATACAAAGCTATGTCAAACCCAGAGCTGTTGGACATGCTCCACGTAAAGAAATCCTAATCCCTCTGAGCTACATGCTCTAGGGACCTAAACCTTGTCACCACAATAAACAGAACATGCTGGAGGGATAGATTTCTGTCCCAGAGACTTCCCATACTCTGGAAGAGACTACCTATCTATGTCAAATAGAGCTCCTCATTAGCACTCTTCAAGAAAAATCTTGATGATTTGATGGGAAATGGGAAATTCACCCCAGGGATCACTTCTGTGGCTCTGCTCGACAGGGTCACAGGAAAATAATTTTCTTGGGTGGCAAAAGCCAGGGTACATTTTTTGGCTAGGCTCATATAGGCCCTAGGGCCAATAGCCTAGTACCTACCTATGAACCTATAAGTAAGCTGTGTAACATGTGCAGTAACCGTGTAACACTATAGTAGACATAACTAGATAGGCATGAGTTCTAATCCGATATACTGGCAATTGAGTGTGTGTGTGTGTCTGTGTGTGTGTGTCATGTACTGTCTAGCTTATACCATTTTTGACTTGTGCACTTCCCTTCACACTTCCCCTTACCCCAATCTAGTAGTCCTGTTGGTTGTATCCACCTTAGAAGTACCTTTGGATGAAGTGGAAATGTATACATTCTGTGGCACATCTGATAACTGCATAGCATTATAGCAACAATAACTAGATAGGCAGGAGTTCTAATGACCCTGCTGGCAGCTGTTTGGATGTGTGTGTTGGTGTGACAATTATGTAGTGTGTGGGTTACACCATTTTTACCTGTGTAGTACCCTTTGCACTTCCCTTCATGCCAATTTAGTAGTCCTGTTGATGTCATCCACCTTAGAAGTACCTTTGGAGTAAGCGTAAATCTATAAGCTCTGTGGCACATCTGATAACTGTCTAACACTATAGTAAAAATACCTAGATAGGCAGGAGTTCTAATCCCAATGCTGTCAACAGTTTGTGTGTGTGTGAATATCATATCTTGTGTGGCTTATACCATTTTGATGTGTGCACCATACAGGACTGGTCATCACCTCAAACTAGACATTACTTTATATAGTGTGGTAACAGCATCTGCCTCACATGCAGCAGGTTAAACCATTGTACAGTCCTCTGTACAGATGTATCTGGAATATCCATATGTTTGCAACCTATATGTGGTTGTAAGTGGTCTGTGTGCCTTAACAATGTCCATGTATGTGACATTGTAGCCAAATAGGCCACATTGGTGTACTGACACATATGGCAGCATGAGGTATCATACCTGATTGAAATATCATGCTGATATGATGTCTGCCACCCTCACAGGTGGCCAGCCTTGTAGGTGCAATACATGAGTCCAGATGCTTGGTTTTACAAATGAACTGTTAATGTTATGGGTCACATTAAAGGCTGGAAGAGGTGTGGACTGACATATTGTGGTTCTACGTGTATGTAACAGGAACACCTTGCATCTTAACAGGGACGTGTATATAATTTATATACAGTGTATATAATTTATATACAGTGTATACCACTAATGTTTCACACATGTCCCTACCATAGGCCGTTTGTCCAGCCCATTTTGCTGGCCTCTGTCCAGACATCTTGGCACTGACAAGTTGTGAGGTATGCTACAAGAATGTTGAATTCACATCAGATAGGCCCCAGTGGTGACCACTGTGATGGAATGCATTTAACCACAGCACAAGTGAACATGCACAAAAAGCAATATAGCTATTACATTATGCAATATAGCTATTACTGATCGTTGTGTGCATGGTAAATTGCATGCCCTTCACATGCCTAGGGTATTGCCAGGCAACAACAGAACAATTTCATACTCACCAGTTTCAGGCTGCTGTCCCATATGCAGACCAGAGGGTCCTAGGTAGTTGTGAAAGGGAGTTATTGTCAGCAGACTCACATGTGGCCTTGGTACAGGATGGATGCAGCATGTCTGCATATTTATAGTACTAACCCCAATAATACACAATGTTCTATCCTCACCATAGATGTGCACCTCTGTGCATTAGAAAATCCCATCCACAACTGCAATTGGACCTGACACATGGATGTAGATACAATACAGATACATGTATGTCTGATACATTAGTGTACTAATCCCCACTGAGCCCTTACCTGCATGCTCCTCATTCAGTATGTGTGTGTGTGTGTGTGTGTGTGTGTGTGTGTGTGTGTGTGTGTGTGTGTGTGTGTGTGTGTGTGTGTGTGTGTGTGTGTGTGTGTCCAACCCACCTCTACAATGCTTTCCTCAGCTTCATGGCTTGTGTATTGGGTGGGTACTCCAAGGTTGGCGAGGAGCTCCTCAGTGGGTGTCAGTAGGGGCTGGATGGCTGGATGGCTGGGTCCCCACCTGCAGCTAGCCAGTCACTATCTACAGCAGCAGCCCATTGATGTGCATGGCAGATGAGGTTGGTGGCTCAATGCTGCACCTACTCATAAGTTCTGCTGTGCAGGCCGGCATCATTTACCCTGTGGACCAGACAGCTCCACAGGACAGTCCTATCCCATACATCTTCTGCTGTCCATCCAAATAACGGGGCATAATGTTAGATCACATACTGGGTGATGATGTCAGTTTCCCCAACAGAGAATGTTGATAGGTGAGCCCTCTGCATGTTACCTGGATGACATAAAAAGGAAAAAAAAAAAGGAAAAAGAATGGCATACAGCTACAGTGGTCCCACTCCACAAAGGTGGCGCCACAACGGACCCCGGGAACTATCACCCCATAAGCCTGACTAGTCTGGTCTGTAAAGCTATGGAGCGTATTATCATGGAACTCATAAACAAAGATATTAGGAGCCTCCAGACACTGGACCCTACCCAATTCAGCTTTGTTAAGGGCAGATCTTGCCTCTTAAACCTAGTTGATTTCTTTGAAACAGTTACCAAAGCCATAGATGAGGGCAAGGTAGTCCACACAGCCTACATGGACCTCGCAAAAGCCTTCGACACAATACTCCACTCGGGCATTATAAATAAGCTTACCAGCTTAAATATCAACCCCTATATCACAAGATGGGTTGCAAACTGGCTCAGGGATAGAACCCACATGGTCAGAATCACAGGTGCCACGTCCAAATCCAAACCAGTTACAAGTGGCATCCCACAAGGCTCAGTTCTGGGACCTCTCTTATTTGGTATATACTTCTCTAAGGTTCATGCTAACACGGGGGGACTATAGCTGACAAAGTTCACAGATGACAGCAAGCTGGGAGCCATAATCAACTCTCCAGCTGATACAAGCATCCTCCAAAAGGGTCTCACGGAGACAGATGCTTGGTGCCAGAACCACGGCCTCGAGCTAAATGCTAAAAAGTGCATAGTCATCCCCTTTGGGAAAAACAAAGTGCCCAGAAATTACCACATAGGTGGTAATCCATTAAGTACGAAAGAAGTAATTAGAGAATTGGGGACCAACGTAGATAGTAACCTCTCCTTTGATAATCACGTTTCCAAAGTGGTTAGAAAGACTTTCTATATAGCCCACCTTATCATGAAAGGGTTCTCATCTAGATCAAGAGAGGTCATTGTGATCCTCTACTCGTCACTCATCAGGCCCATAATTGAATACAATGCCCCTTTTGGGATGTACCTTACCCGACACCTGCAGCAACTGGAGAGACCCCAAAAGTACTTCACCAAGAGGATCATGGGCTACAAACAGATGTCCTATGCAGCTTGACTAAAGAAACTCCACTCTACTCAGTTGTTTACTGCCTACTCAGAGGCGATCTATGCCTGACGTACAAAGCCATGTCTAACCCAGAATTAATAGACATGCTCCACCTCAAAAAATCCAAATCCCTTAGACCTACATGCTCAAGGGACTTAAACCTCAGCACAAAAATAAATAGGACATGCTGGAGGGACAGATTCATTTCCCAGAGGCTCCCCTCACTATGGAATAGAATACCAATTCATGTTAGACATAGCCCCTCGCTGACCCTCTTCAAGCGAAATTTGGACGCGTAGATGGGAAATCGCAAATTCACCCCTGGGATCTCTTTTGTGTCCCTGCTAGACAGAGGCACAGTAGGCTAATCTAATAGGGAGGCAAAAGCCAAATACACTCAGGCTAGGCTTATAAATGCCCTAGGGCAGATAGCCTAGTATCTACCTATGAACCTATGAACCTATGAAAAAGGTCACAAGACCTCATATGGTTGTCAAATTGCACATCAACAGTGGATATTACTTGCAAATAATCCACACTACATCATAACCCTCCTACAAGCAATCATGGCTATAGCAGCTTGCCTTACACTCCTCACCCTGAGCTATCTTATTCCCCCCAATGTTGGACACTTGATTGCATAATCCTCTACTACCATTCATTTCTGTGTAGATGGTTGACAGTATCCACCTTCCATGTGGATGGTGAGTGGATGGTGGCAGGTCTGTGTTTGACTGTGGTATGTGATGGAGCTATGAGCACATGCCTGAGTTCATGTAGGAGGCAGACAGTGATGTTATTATGCCCCATGGAGATATACTGTTGCTGCCATCAGTAGGCAATATGTACATGCTCACCATTGCTGAGGGGAGGAGTGTGGTTGATGTGCATATCCCCTGTACAACTGGGGTGGACAAGTTGGCAATGTTCCCACCTAACCTGTCTGATGCAGGCTGCCTATATCCATAGTATGTGTGTATGAGGTGTTTTTTACCCCCAGTCCAGGGTGAATTGTGTTGTTTCCTCTGAGACTGACAACATATGTGGACTTGCATGACTGCTCAGATAGAGGTGGACTTGCTTCCAAGTTGTTGCCTGCACCTATGTGTCCCTGTACAACCAATATAGCAATCTATTATGTGGTTTGTGTATTGCTGCTGTCTACCAAAGGGGATTACTCTACCTTGGTGTAGGCTGGTTATACAGGTCAGGTACAGCTGAGTCCATATAGCTACAGTGGATATAAAGGGTGCACACCCTTGTTACAATGTACTGGTATTTGTGCATCTGGAACATGACACCACAATAACTCACATCAAAACAATTCCCAGCTTTAATGTGACCTATAACCTGTACAATTCAATTGAAAACATAACAATCTGGTCTGTGAAAACATATACAAATAATCAGTAGAATAAGCCAGTTGAATGAGTGTGCACACCCTTAAACTGATATGTTGTGTATGCAACTATTGAGATGGTTACAGCATTCATTTGTCTTGGTTTGGACTCTAACATCATGGCACATATTCACTTGGCAATAGTTGCTTACCTTCCTAGAAACACCTTTGATTGTTTTTCAATGGAATTGTACAGGTTAGGGGTCACATTCAAGATAAGAAACATTATGAAATGATCTTCTGTGGTCTGATTATCATACAGCACACAAACCTGGCATTCCAACAGGGGTGTGTACACTTGTGATATCCACTGTATATAGTTGTTGATAGCTGGTAGTGGTAGGCATGGACAGAGGATCATAACACAGTTCGACACTTCTTTGATTACTTCCTGATAATCATGCCTACTTTACTACCTATATCAGTGTCAGGGCAATGCAACAATCAGTAGCTGTACACATTTATGTCTGTTGTATGCACTGACACTGATATTACACCCATGTGCAACATGTACAACCTATGTATATGACTGCTTGAAACCCATGTGATTAGTTTTGTGCCTTCCAGCTGAACATACGCATACATACATGTGCTCAGGGGATACCTGGTATACATTTCTGTTCTATGTTAGTATGACATACTGTATTTACAGTCTTGCTGCTCAATCCTACTTCTCAACCTGTTATAGCAGTACATCTGGACAATGACACACATAAACGGGTGACAAAAGGGACATTAGTATTGATACTGTATTAATATAGCTGCACCATACATTAGTGCACTAATTGCACAGTAGGCTTTGACATCACTGTGATAACCTGGAAGATGTCCAACAGTCATAAGTAGGCTATTATGTTACACTGTCATTGCTCACAGACCTGCTAATGGTTTGGCTGACATAACACAGGTGTATGTGTATGTGACTACAGATATCAATCCCAAATGTCCTTATTGTCCAGCAGAACACTGTACAGTTGAATGTTATTAATTCAATATATCACATGCAGTTCAACACACTTGTCTGCAACACTACTTTACTATGCACATGCCCTATATAGGTCTCCTAGCTTTACAAGACAAACATGTGTCATACTCATATTCACAGGTAACATATGGATATGAACAACATCCCATTAACTGGCCTAGCAGTGGCACAGTCACAACTGTTTGACAGACACCCCAGAGGTTTTCATAAATCAGCTGCCCTTTCCAAGGGTGAGTCAGGCTCCTGAGCTGTGATCCTACCTTGCGACCTCTTAGAGCATCACATCTGGACAAAGCCTAAAATGAGGGGGGGTAAATAGGGACAGACTTTAAATATTCCTGTTACAAACATAGGAAGTTTGTAGAATGATACATTTTGCATTACTGTGAATATTCTTAAGGATTTGTTTATCTGGAACTGTGCTTTGATGACTCGAATAAATGTGATGGACTTTCTATGAGATTCTGGCTGCATCTTTCTTGTCTTTGTCTTTGTGTGTTAAATTTGTTTGGGGCAGAATCCGTGTTTTCCGACCAAGGTTTGGTATGGGCACTTAATCCAAATCCAGCTCCAGACAAGTGACAAGTGGAGTACCTCAGGGTTCAGTCCTGGGGCCGCTCTTGTTTGGCATCTACTTCTCTGAAGTACAGGTCAACACTAAGGGACTGCAAACTGGGAGCCATTATTGAATCCCCAAATGATGTGGATACTCTACAAAAGGGCCTTACAGAAACAGATGCTTGGTTCCAGAGCCATGGGCTCAAGCTCAATGCCAAGAAATGTATTGTTATCCCCTTTGGGAAAAAACATGTATCCATGAATTACCATATAGGTGGCAGTACACTAAACACAGTAAGTGTGATAAGAGACTTAGGGACACAGGTGGACAGTGATCTCACCTTCGATAACCACATCGCCACAACAGTCAGGAAATCCTTCTATGTGGCACACCTCATCACGAAGGGCTTTTCATACAGAAAAATGGAGGTCATTGCCCCACTGTACTCATCCCTCATTATACCCATTATAGAATACAACGCCCCATTTGGTATGTACCTCTCAAGACATCTGCAACAACTGGAAAGGCCTCAGAAATACCTCACTAAAAGAATCACAGGCTTAAAGCAGATGCCCTACGCTGACCACCTTAAAAAACTCCAGCTATACTCTGTCGCATATTGTCTACTCAGAGGCGATCTCTGCTTAACATACAAGGCCATGTCAAACCCAGAGCTGTTGGACATGCTATACTTAAAGAAATCCCAATCCCTCAGAGCTACACGCTCCAGGGATCTAAACCTTGTCATCACAAGAAACAAAACATGCTGGAGGGATAGGTTCCTGACCCAGAGACTCCCCAGACTCTGGAATAGATTGGCCATACATGTCAAGCAGAGTGCCTCTTTGGACCTCTTCAAGAGGAACCTTGATGATTGGATGGGAGAAAGGAAATTCACCCCAGGGATCATGTCAGTCGCCCTGCTAGACAGGGGTCCAGGAAAGTAAATAATGTGGGAAGAAATAGCCAGGGAATTGTTATGGCTAGGCTTGTATATGCCCTAGGGCTGATAGCCTAGTACCAACCTATGAACCTATGAACCTATGAACCTATGAACATGGAGTCTTAAACTCAAGTGTTTGTCATGACTTAATGACATCAATCCTCAGCTATTTGCCAGAAAAGTACAGATTTCAGGAGGAACAGACAAAAACTATGATGGTAAAATCTGGACATTCTGTGAAGATCTGTACAGTTGAGAGGTATCTGTGATCTCTCCCACTGCAGAGAGGGCCAGATGCTATGGGACATAGCAGCTGTTCAGCAGGACATTAGTACAGCAAGTCTTGTTGGGACATATATTCATGTTCCATTTACCTTTTTTCTCCTCTTTTTCAGTTTTTGTTTCTCTCTCTCTCTCTCTCTCTCTCTCTCTCTTCACTGCAGGGATAGAGCTGGTTTGAATAGGTGGCCACATGGCTTTTGTAGGTGATGCTCATGACCAGGTGATGACCTGTGGACCTACTGGTGTTCTCCACTTCCTAACTGCATGCAGAGCAGCTGTGTAGTTCTTCCAATAACCAATATAATTGCAACACACTCCTATAACTGTGTACTCCATGTGGGCATTGGCACTTTCCCTTACTTGTGAGAAAAATATCCTGTAGTTGTGCGAGCTACTATCTCTTACAACAAGATTTATAGAGACAAGCCAACTAAATGGTGGAAAAGGTTCAAGACAGAGGCAGAGTGTGACTATTGCTGTTATATACTTGGAATACTGCTAGTTTAACAGGGTTTGTCTGCACATGCTACTTCTGTATGGGTTTCAATCTGACAAAGTTCTGTCTCTGTGTAGCTCTCAACTGTAGGGCCATCCACATAATGGACACAGGTTAGCCTGTTATGTTTGGTCTGTTCCCCAGACAGGTGCTGTCCTTGGCAAATCAGTAGTATACTCTGGTGATTGCATTCTGTAAATGGTAACATCCATTTGTTTTTCCTGACTTTATATTCCTCAGAAAAGGTATTTTACAACAAACCCTGTAACACCAGCAACTCTGTCAGTGGATAACAGCAATATTTCAAGTATGGCCATGTATTTGGGCCTCTGTCCATCAATTATGTCAGGCTTTCTCCAGATGCCATACAGTAGGAGGTTGATGGGTATACTGGTCTATCATTATTTAGTGCTGTCATTCCTGCTGAGGGGAAAGGCTAGAAAACATATTGAAGTCTGTACATTCAAGAGGTTGGTATATAGAGAATGCTCTTAGATGCCCTTGTAACATATTTTATCTGGGGGAGAGTAACACATGTTTTAAAACTAGGGTGTTAGAACATGTGAGGCATATTAATGATAAGAAAGATGACAGTTTTATAGTTGTGCATTTGAATAAATCTCACCATGGGGACAGAAGTGGGTTCCAATGTACTGTTTTTGAAAAAGTCTGTTCTTCAGTTTGAAGAAACATTCATAAAAGTACAATTGGTATGTACAGACTCAATGTATGAATATGAAATGTGATACTTTATCCCATAGGGGGTTAAATGAGGAGTGTAATTGAAGGCTGTGTATTTAATTATGTAATTAAATGTTAATTGCTTCTTCTGATTAAGGCATGTATTTCTTATAATATTTTACTCCTTGAAAGCTTTGGCCAAGACATCAGACTAAAATATATATGTTTGAATTACTGGCTGGTTGTATTTCTCTTTGCTATGTTCAGACATTTTAGTTGTTTTGCTAAGAGGTTGTTGTATGTCTGGCCATTGTGTATGGCCTATCGTGATTTTGTAGCAGTGTACTGTTCACTTATTTATTTCAACTGGGGGGGGCAGACATGAGTGTCAGGGTTCCTTTTGTATCCAACACTGCATGCTACCCCAGTTATAGGTGGTCTATCAGCAGCATATGTTTGTATGGGCATTTGGGACATGTATGTATATATATATATATATATATATATATATAAATATATATGTGTGTGTGTGTGTGTGTGTGTGTAAATATATATATATATATATATATATATATATATATATGTGTGTGTGTGTGTGTGTGTGTGTGTGTGTGTGTGTGTGTGTGTGTGTATGTGTGTGTGTGTGTGTATATATATATATATATATATATATATATATATATATATATATATATATATATATATAATATATATCTATATATATATATATATATATATATATATATATATATATATATATATATATATATATATATATATAAATATACATATATATATATGTCTATGTATGTACATATATATATATATATATATATATATATATATATATATATATATATATATATATATGTGTGTGTGTGTGTGTGTGTATATATATAGATATATATATATATATATATATATATATATATATATATATATATATATATATATATATAATTTTTTTTTTTATTTTATTTTTATTTTACATTTGTTTACTGGGATAGTCCGACTGGATGCATGTCCATTTTCAGCGGAGGCCTAGGGAGAAAAGCTCCAAGGGTAAGCAGATACAGCATTACATAATACAAGCATTACATATTACAAACATACTATTTACAGTGATTACATAAGTAAGCAAGTTAAACAAGTTCCACAGGTTAGAGTTAATCCTGAGCATAAGTCAGGATTAAATTAAATTACACAGTATACTGGTTAACAGATTTTTACACATTCTAGAGAGAGTTAGCCAGGCTTGATACATTGACATAGCCAGTTAAGTGCCAAATGTCGTTTGAGTCTAGTTTTAAATTGACCTAAGGTAGAAAGTAAGGTAATATCAGCTGGAAGAGAGTTCCAGGGTCTACTTACAGAGTTTGCAAAGAGAGAGTCACTGGCTGTGTTATTAATTTTGCTAGTCTGAATTAGTAGTTTGTTAGAGGATTGAAGCGGTCTAGGATTGTTATAGGGGGTGATAATATTGTAAAGTGCAGGAGTATTGTCCGGATTATAGAGGATTTTATAGGCCATAATCAATTGGTTATACTGGATTAGGCTGGGTAGTTCAAGCCACCCAAGCTGATTTAGATTGATGCAATGATGTGTCCTTAAAGGCAGCCCAGTGGCAAACCTGGCAATGTGGTTGCAGCAAATTAAGAGTTTGTTAAGGACAGCCTTGTTTAAATTCGAGAGTAGAGGGGATGCATACAGAAGGGTTGAAAGAAGGTGAGAGCGAGCTATGGTAATTTTAGCTGGAGGGGTTAGGAAGTCTTTTATTCTGTAAAGTGACCCTAGTTTTTTATTGATGGTTTTGATAGTTTGGTTAACATGTAGGTCAAATTTTAGATTATTATCTATGATGACACCTAATAGTTTTGTAGAGGGGTCAGGGGAGATTATTGTGCCATCATTTGAATTTATGGTAAAGGTGAAAGCAGTAGACCTACGTGTTGGTGAAAATAACAGCATTTTAGTTTTTTTTGGGATTTAGGATCAGATGACATTCAGAAAGCCAGTTTTCTATTGTATTAAAGGTGGTCTGGGTAGCTGACCATAACTCTATTGGAGATGTGGTCGAGCAAATCAGAGTAGAGTCATCAGCATATTGGATACAGCGGACTTTAGGGATGACAGTATAAAGGTCGTTAATGAAGATGGAGAAAGCAAGGGCCCTAGTATAGAGCCTTGTGGTACTCCAAGGGTGTTAGGTAGAAGATTAGAGAGTTTGTATTGCCAGAGAACAGCCTGCTGTCGACCATTCAGGTACGATTGAAACCATTGAAGGGTTCTAGTATCTAGACAGAATGTTTGCAGGGTGTGGATTAAAAGTTGGTGATCAACCATATTGAATGCCTTGGAATGATCCAAGAAGAGGGCTGAGGATATATAATTATTGTTGCGATTATGGTTTGTGGTGCTGGTAAAGGCTAGGAGGGCTGAAGTAGTGCTGTGATGAGGAAGGAAGCCATGGTGAGTGTCTGCCATAAGGTGATTCTGGATTAGGTGGTGCATGAGTTGTCTATGAATACATTTTTCCATAATCTTTGCAAGTGGAGAGGGTATAGCTATTGGCATATAATTGGAGAATTCAGTAGAGCTCCTTTGTGAAGTGGGATTACATAGGATATTTTCCAGATGGTGGGAATTTTAGCTTCTACTATGGTTCAATTGATTAGTATTGAGATGGGGTAAGTAATAGCTTCAGCTGATTTTTTAGGTACTCGGCAGAGAGTTGATCAGCAGAAAGTGTAGTGGGTTTTAATTTTCTGATCAAGGTACGGATAAGTGAAGTGGCGACTGGTTGGAAGCTGAACGCGAGTAAGTTTCTAGGGGTGGTACTTTCAGGACCAGGGGAGCTAGGAGGTAGTTGGCTAGCTAAGGCTTGAATTGTCTCATTAAAGAATTGGTTAAAACTGTCAGAAACATCTTCAGGGGTTTTATCAATAGTAGTAGCAGGGATTGGGGTTGAAGTTTGTCCAGGATATAGTAGATTATTTAAACCTGCCCAAAACTTCTGAGGGTTATTTTCATTTACTGTCTGTAAATTACAGTAGTATTGTTTTTTGTCTTGTAAAATGGATTTTTTAGTTTCGTTCTTGGATTGCCTGTATTTAATGTGATCTTGGGGGTCTTTAGAAGAACTCCATAAAGCCCATGCTTTGTTTCTAAGGGTAATTTTGAGTTTAGACTCTTTAGAAAGTCATGGCACAGTTTTTGCCTTTGTTCTCTTTGAACAAACAGGTGCATGCAAATCAAGGATCTCAAGGAATTTGCTGTTAAAATATACTACTGCTTCCTCCAAGGGGAGGTGTTTTAGAATATACCAATTACATGAGTTTAGTTCTTGCTGGAATTTGGCAGGGTCAAAGTTTTTATTGTTTCTAACCTTTCTGATCAGGGTTGTTGGGAATTAATGGCTTTGTGCTTAATTACATATGTGAGAAGGTGATCACTTAGGCCATCAGGGAAGGTACCAGAGTTGTACAGTTGGGGGTGACTATTTATGAGTACCCAGTCAAGTATGCTTTCTTTTTGGTTGGGTTTACCTATCCTGGTAGGGGTGGATATGATCTGTGTAAATGCAAGCAGGTTAATATGGGTGATTGGGGATTCTGAGGAACAGGTGCCCCAGTCTGTGTTAAAGTCTCCAAGTAGTAGGGTTTCTTGGGGGTAGTGACATGATAGTCAGTGCAGGATATCTTCAAATGTAGATATATTGTTACCTGGGTGAATGTACAAACAGATGATATTAATGCATTTATTTTTATTAAGTTGCAATTTGGTGGCAAGAATCTCTGAGTTATTAATCTGAGGTGGTTGTATTACATCTATGGTGACATTCAACTCAAATTTATAGAGTACAGCTACCTCACCCCCCTTCCTGGAAGCACAATCCAGCCTATGTATGTTGTACCCAGGTGGTAACACTTCATTGTCTGTAGTGTTAGGTTTTAACCAGGTTTCAGATAAACAGAGAATCTAAGGGGAGTGGATATCCAGAAGTGCATGCAATTCATGTACCTTGTTATTAATGCTTCTAATATAGAGATAACAGGCTAGGAGAGAGTTAGTTGGCCTATTAATTGTAGGTTTGTAGCTTAGATTGCAAGTAATGGTGGTATGTGTATCTGAAGTGGGTGGGCCAGGGTTGGGGTGAATATCACCACCAAGTATTAGGTTAAGTCTATACTTGGTGATGAATTTCAGGAATTTGTTTATTAGTTTGTGGTAGTGTTTGGATCTAGAGCTAATGTGCCTGGGGTTGAGATGTTGACAGACTGAAAAGATGTTGGATAGGACACAGTACTGTAAGTATGGTTGAAGGTGGGAGGATTTACAGCTGGGGTGATAGTATGGCCTTTTGGGACCTGAAATCGCATGAGAAACTGGTTTTCATACAAGGTAAGGAGGTATGGTGCGAACAAGAGAGGTAGTAAAGAGGAGTATATCATTATTTGTGATTCAACTAGTGAGTTAAGGAACTGTTTTACCTGGTGATGCAACACCAGAAGACAGAGTGGTGAGGTAAAGGTACTGGAAGGGGGATGGGAAAATGCCAGATGAAAGCTAATAGGTGCTATTAAAATGTAGGTGGAAGAATGGGGGTGGGAGGAATTATCCCAGCTGAAAGCAGATAGGATCTAGAAAGTGGGGGAGTGGCTATAGTACTTTAAATTTAGAGGTACTGGGGGTGGGAGAGAATTGGGGGCAGGGAGGGGAGCAAAGAAAGCTTGAGCGTAGCGAGGGCGAACGTAGTGGGGCTATTGCAGTTTACAAGGTTTCCTAAGGTGTCCTACAGCTATAAGGTAAGTATTATAGCTCTTAATGGAAGAGTCAGTTTACTTAAGTTACAGGGGAAGAAGGTAAACACTCAAGTAGAAAAAAGAGCCCTATGGCTGACCAAAATGGTGACCTGCTAAATTACACAGCACTGTAAGTGAAAGCTTAACAAATGCTTTTTGTGTGCAACCTACTCTGCTTAAATGCTGAGATAAACTGATTTTGTTATGGTGAACAATTGCAGTCCTGTAGACCCGTTTTGTAGGTAAATGTAGAGTTCAACTAGGAAAAGAAAAAAGCAGAGATTATCAGGTAGGGTACCAGATGTGTACAGTTGGGGGTGACTATTTATGCGTACCCAGTCAAATATGCTTTCTTTTTGGTTGCGTTTACCTATCCTGGTAGGGGTGGATTTGATTTGTGTAAATGCATGCAGGTTAATATGGGTGGCAACAACAGGCAGTTATTTTATAATAATACATACAGAAAGGTTTGAGGGTGGGGGGTAAAGTAGCACACTTCAGAATGAACTATGATTTATAGCTAAGAAACCAAAGCAAGAGAGCAATGCAGTAATAAGGATCTCTATACATATCTATATATATGCTTATTTTCACACACACACACACACACACACACACACACACACACACACACACACACACACACACACACACACACACACACACACACACACACATATATATATATTTATTTATACATATATGTATATGGATCCCTACTGATCTATCAAATTTATGTTTCACCAAAATGTAAATTCGCTACTGCAGTTTCACGAAAGTGCATTTGTTCAAAAATGCACTTTCGTAAAAAACAAAAACAACAAAACCTAAAAAAAAACACACTAAACACTATTATGCAGGAGGCAAGCCCCCCTGCACCCCCCATGTGGGAGGCTGTGCCCCCCCACACCCCTCTACTTTAATATTCTCACTCTGAGATCACACTACAGTGGGGAAAAGGGAATATTCCCTTATAGTCACTGTTCCACAATGTCAGCAATAGTTTCCTTAGTTGTACATCAACAGTAAACATTGATGTACAAATAAGGTTACATGCAAACTGCATGTTTTCATGTATTGCCTATTTTTTCTTTTACTTTATTGTGTTTTTTTTTCCACAAAAGTGCATTTTCAACAAAATGCACTTTCTCGGAAGTGCATCCATGAATTTACATTTCATATATATATATATATATATATATATATATATATATATATATATATATATATATATATAGATAGATAGATAGATATATATACCAATCTTTCCTAATTGCACAGTGTCTTTTCCCTATTGTAAACTGGCTGTAAAGAAGGGTATGTTTGAGAAAACATCCTAAAACCATACAGATGAGGTGACTTACTGGTAAACTGCTTTGACTATAGTCTGCAACGTCCTGGGTTCAAGACCTGCAAAGGCTGTTTATTTTGTTGCTAGGCAGAGCAAGGACTGTTGGATACCTAGTGATAAGGCAGTTTTGAGCAGCTTTAAGCATGTTTGTGCGGGTTTGTGTGACAGTAAGTGGTGCTAAAGTATGGTTAAACAAATAAACACTTACACTGTGTAGGCTTCGCTTACCACTACAAAAATCTGCTTAACATTTACATTTAAAAACATGCTAAAACCTGCTAAGCATAGCTCAGCCCTGGTAACCAGTGATCAAATTCCAGTCTGATGAAATAGCAGGGTAATGACATCTTTAATAAGTGTATTTAATTTCCTGTACCTATGCTTCTATGTGCTGTCATTACAAGTAGCAAGGGGTGTGACTGTACTGTATGGGACACCTGGGTATACATAGGTAGTACCACATTTTTTTGTATTTATTTTATACATGAGTAGGATCCCAGTTTATATGCAGTCACGCTTGCATGTTACATCAGCTACAGTGCACTGGTTGACAAAAATAATTTAACACATATTGTATCATTACATTAGTTCTTTTAACAGTGCTTTTCCATGTAAGAGTAGATTGCAGATTGTAGTACTAGAACCATACACCCCTGCATGCAAATCTGGGACTCTGAGTACTGACTATCTTGTTCTTGATGTTTGAGATATATGTTTTTATAGGCTTAGGTTTATAGGTTCATAGATTAGTACTAGGCTAACTGCCCTTGTGGGCCATTTTAAGCCTAGCCAATTTATCCCTGTGAGACTCAAACACTGCACCTTGTGTTTGTAATGCAACCACCTTAACCATTAGGCCATCTCCTATTGGATATTGATCTGATATGTTGATATTAACTGTCGACTACTGTGTTTTTGGACATGTCATTGAGGACTGCTGTCATGTAGTAATGGCATACCTTTCAGTTTCAGACTTCTATCTTTCAAAACATTCATCCTAATGCATAAACTGTTGGCTAACTACTTTCTGCCTGTCCTCTGTAGAGAAGGGCAGATGTCAGGTATAGTTAAGGCCATACCACTATGTAGGTGCCCACATAGTATTGTGTTGTGGCCCTGGACAGTGCTGCTAGTTCTGACATATGGGACATTCCCTAATGTAGGCCTTGCTCTTCTTCCTTGCCTGTGTGAGGGACATTACAGAGGTTGTGGGCTACAGATTCACATACAGTAGATGGCACTATGTCACAGGACAAGACATGTGGAGACAGCCAAATAACATGGGGGACATATCCCCAGATTTTGGAACAGATTCTGTCATCAGTGCTGTTATACACATGGTGGATTGATAGATTGACAAGGTTTGTGTGGACATGCATTTAGTGAGTGACTTCACAATTGACAGTGATATGTCTCTGACATAACTCTCCAATGGCACACTGTCCACAGACTGGCCACATCTCTGCCTGTTATGTTTTGTCTGTTCCTCAGAAAGTTAATGTCCTTGATAAATCAGTCGTGGACTCTGGGGAATAGAGTCAGTAAATACTCACATCTATTGGTATTACTGACATCATATTCCTCATAAAGGATGTTACAACAAACCCAGTAACATCTGCAACTGTCTCAATGTATGACAGCAATATGTCCAATCTATCCCTGTGTTTCTGCCTCTGTCCCCAAATGATGTCATGCTTTGTCCAGATGTCAATGAGGCACAGACGTATTTATTATCATTATTTCTTGACTTAGTTCCTGCTGCCATCCCAGTGATGTAGTAAACTCACAGACATGTCAGGGAAGAGGCCATAGATATGATTCCTGAGCCTATACATTCTGAGGTGAACTGTGCATGTGAGAGGTCTGTCAATGTCTGGCCATTGTTAACAGACTGTCATGATTGTGTACATGTCATGTGTACATGTTATTTGGGCTGTGTATGGAGGGGGGTGTCTTTGTCTGACTGTGCAGTCTGCTCCAGTTTCTGCTGATCTATTGGCTGTATGTGTTTGTAGAGACATGTCCTGTACCAAGGTCAGAGTTCAGACTACACTGAGAATTAGGATGGTATATGTATGGCTAGAATGTGAGTGGCAGACAATGATGTATTTGTTCACACAGTCCATATACTCTACTGTTCACTTGACTTACCAGTATGTGACTGTGACTGTGGTGATGTTGGTTGTGGGTATCCACTTTCACACTGTTGTCTGTTTGTCACTGCTGTTACAACCCCATAGTGCCTGATATATTTGCAAATGCATGTGTAATTACCCATAGCAGATTTCCTAATTCAATTACTTGTGCTATTTCAGTAAATAAATGTTAGAGCACACATGAGGGTGTTACCACAGCAACTGTGTTAGCTTATCTATGCCAGTACTTCAGATATATCCCCATGTTCATGGCTTCCACCCACCACTTTGTCAGCCTTGGTACAGATTCATTGCAGAATGGGGTTCTGAGTATACCGGTCAACTGGCTAGATTGTTTCAGGATGTCCAGGTTTGTTGCTCATATTTCTGGTCTGTTTTACAGATTGTTATCATTTCTATGATAAATCACTGTAATGATATGATTGTTGTCAGAAAATGAAGACATATCTTTTATTTACCTACCTCACATCCATCAGAATATGTATGCTGAAACAAACTGTGTCACTCTAACAAGAAGAGTACATGGGTACAATGACCTCTTCCTTCTTGGATGCTAATGCATTCATACTGAGATTTGCTGCATAGAAGGACTTTGTGACCACAGTGGCAATGTGTGGTCAAGAGACATTGCTGTCAACCTGTGCACCCAGATCTCTTATAATGCCGTTTTTGTTCAGGGGGCTACCATCAATGTGGTAAATCATGGGAACAGGGTTTTCCACAAAGGGAATTACAACACATTTTCTGACATTGGGCTTAAGGCTATGGCTCAGACACCAATCATTGGTCTCAATGAGGCCCTTCAGTAGGATGCCAACATCACTTGGGTAGTTAATAATAGCTCCCAACTTGCAATTGTCTGCAAACTTTGTCAGCCAGAGTCCCTTCATGTTGGCATGGACTTCAGAGAAGTTGATACCAAACATGAGAGGACCCAGGACAGAACCCTGTCAGACTCCACTTATGACTGCTCAGCAGTCTGACTTGGAGTCAGCTATTTCCACACTGTGAGTCCTATCTGTGACCCAGTTTGCAACCCACCTAGTGATATAGGGGTTGATGTCTAGCTTAGTGAGTTTTTGCATGATTCCTGAGTGGAAAATGTTATCAAAGGCTTTGGCCAGATCAAAGTAGACTGTGTGTGCCACCTTGCCTTCATCCACAGTTCAGGTTACTGTTGCCAAGAAGTTGACCAGGTTGATTGTGCAGGTATGACCTAACCTTCCCAAAAGTAAACTGTGTGGGATCCTAATAAAGGAATAAAGGAGTATATTAGTGGCTGTTTTCTGTGTTTGGAGTCCTACACATTGGTATCCTGTTGTATTCAGAAAGAGTGGAGAGGAGAGGTGTTGTTGAGAATTGTGTGGGATCCTGTGTCTGCAGATTCCCATATTCCTGTTTACAAGGTGCACGATGATGCATTCCATAGCTTTGCATAACAGACTTGTCAGGCAGTTGGGGCAGTATTTCCCAGGGTCTGTAGTCACACCTCATTTGTGGAGAGGGGTGACTGTAGCAGTGCACAATTCAGTAGGGACAAAGCCTGAGGTGTGGCTGTGCTTGAACAGGGCACACAGGTGAGGTGCCAGGTCTCTCTGTAGTTCATGCAGAACACAACCAGAGATATTGTCAAGTCACATAGAAGCTGTATTATTGGCCTTGGATAGTGGTGTTTTAACCTGTGCAGCAGTAATACTGGGTGCCTGGCAGTGTACTGGTATTGTGATTGGTCCTTTGTGGGGGAGAGAGGGATAAAGTTTGTACTCAATATGTCAGCTAGTATATTGGCAATATTTGTTGACTCAGTCTAGGAGGTACCATTGTCTAGTAGCTCAGAACAAACCATGGTATTGCCATGCAGATTCTTTACATAACTTTATGAGGCCCTGTGATTGTCTTTACTATGTGCTCCAATTCTGTTTTCATAGCTAACTTTGTAGTATTTGATGAGGGATCTCAACTATTAATTGAGACTGATAAGGTTTTTTTTTTCCAGTCTTGGGACTTCACCATATTCCATATCGGTTCCCTCTTTCTGTTGTACAATTTCTTTATGGCCAGGGGCCACCAGATTGGCTTCCTTTTTTGGAGGTGAGGGTCCTGGTTCTATTGGGTATGACAGTATCCATGCATTTGTGTACATGTTCATAGTGCATTGTTGTTTGATTCAGAAGTCATGCAAGTAGTCTCCAGTTGCATGGCTGCTGTGAGGTCAGCCACCTCTGTTTTTATGAGGCCATAGTTAGCTTTGGAAAGGCTTTTCATGGTTGTTACCTGTGCGGGGTGGGGGGGAGCACTGTGGATTTCCAAAGGTGATTAATTTGTGTTCAAATATAACAAGTGAAGAAGTGACTATTGGTGTAGAGCCCCAAAAGTACGGAAAACACAGGAACTCTGTTGGTTGAATTCAGCTGCTTATTTCACAACAAAAACACTCGACAACAGCAATCCAGTAAACACAGTCTCCAAACAAACTCACATTAACGCTTATTCGACCACCATTGCTGCTTAACAAAGTATGCACTTCCTCAGATGAATAATGAGCTCTCTTGACCATCTTTTTATACTATCACTAATTGATTGAGTGATTAATTAGCAAACTAATTATAACTTTATTAAAACCAAACATTCACTTATATCAAGCTCGCTTAGCTTAAAAAATATTCTATCCTAAAATTCTATCCTAAAATTCATTATTTAAGTTACTATAAAGTGCTTAAGTTTGGGTGCTTTAACAAATATTATAAAAGTTATAAAAAACTTGTTTAAAAATTCCACATTTTACATATAGTTGGACTAAATAAAAATGTCAATGTAAAAATGCCGATATAAAAATGCAAACATGTTTCATTACTTGAACAATGAGGCCATCTGGTGGTCTTTGGAATTACTACATTTCAATTTATAATTTATAATACCATCCTGTTTTAATATATGACATTCAAATAATTCATTAAAATTGTATTAAAAAACAAAGAAGATGTTAAAAATATGTTAAAAATATGTATACCTTCTACATCCAAGTAGGTTATAAAAAGTTAAAAAACTAAAATAAATGACCTTAATGCCATCCCTATTCAATTTTGTTCATTTTGTTGCATAAACATTTGTAAATACATATAAAACTATAAATAACCTCAATAAATCTGTATATAATTTTAAGCAAACAATGTATATTGCACAAGAAGGAAAAATTTATTAAAACTTGTTCATATTATAAAAAGGACAAAATAAAACTTCACAATTTGGCTGCCCTTAATTTAAGCAGAGGTAAAATACTAGTATGTTCATTGAGCCCTGGTGGGTTGTATGATTCAAGTGTCATTTGCCACCATAGCTCTCTATACTCCAATTTTTCTTCCCAAGGCCCTCCTCTAATGTCTTTGTTTGTATGCTCAATAACAGAAAAAAGAAATCCAGCTTGGTGACATTCTTTGCTATGTTTGTACAAAGCGTTGGTTTCTTTCCCATTTTTAATGTCATTAACATGTTCAAATACTCGTCTTTTTAATTTCCTTTCCGTCTTTCCTATGTAGAAAGATGAGCATTTTGTACAACTAGCAAAGTACACTAGGCCCATAGAGTCACAATTGTAAAAATGTTTGTCATTTACTATCACTCTATTCCTGCTCTTAATGTTAATTTCATCTCCGTTAAGGATATACATGCATCATCTACCACATTTGTAAGTGCCTTTTCTCCTTCTTTCTTGTGAAATTTCAGTATGTTTGTTTTCTAGAATATTCCTCATACTTTTGGAGTTTTTATACACTATCTTGACAGGGCCCTTGTGAATCTTATCTAAATCAATTAATTCTGTAAATCTATTCCATTCCTTACAAAAAATATGTCTTATTTTGTTGTTTATAGCATTATACTCTAGGGTGAGGGCTGAATGAAAATTATCTGTATTTATTATTTTACTTCCACTTTGTCCAGTTTCCTTACCATTGCCAGGTCCCTTTACTATATGCTTAAATCTTGTCTCCCTGCCATTTAAAACTTCCTGTCTAATATTTCTAATAAAATTTCTCTATTTTTAAACATATTTTCCAACAAGTCACATTCCATAAAAAATCTTTCGTCATTGCTAGTCATTCTGCCATTGCTAGTCATTCTACATCCTCTCACGTATTGACCTTTAATAATATTCTTTGGTGTGAACTATCAAGTGTAAAAGGAATTACAGTATGTTGATTTCCTAAAAACTTTTGTTTCTAAACCTCCGTCCTTCTTATAAATTTCTATGTCCAAATATTGTAACACATTCTGGGAACTTTGATATGTAAATTTCAAAAAATTAGTTGTGCCATTAAGGTATTCCAAAAAACTCTAATTTTTTCTCAGTCCCAGTCCAGAAAATTACAATATCATCCAAGAATCTATGATAGCTTATCCAGGAAGAGCTAAATTCACTATTCAAAACATATTCCTCTTCCCATTTGCTAGAACCAAGTTGGCATAAGTGGGGGCACAAGCATCTGCTTATAAAATTCACCATTAAAGAATAGAAAATTATTCTGCAATACTGTTTCCATAAGCCACAAGTTTATCATTGTTGGACAAATTCGGATACTCATATACAATTTCTTCGAACATTCCAGTGCCCTCATTATAAGGAATGGAGGAAAACAAGTCGATAACATCTATTGTAACAAAAACAATATTTCCTGTATTTTTTATGTTAGGAATGACATTTAAGAGATCCCATGAATCCTTCAGAATTTGTTTTCTATCCATCCACACCTTTTTCAACTTAACATCAACGAATTTAGCTAGGGCGTGCATTTTAGACCCTACAGCAGATACAATGGGTCTTAAAGGGGGATCTGTCTCACTCTTATGGATTTTGGGTATGCCAAATATCATATGAATTTTGGGTTTGTCCACCCTTAAAAATCCTAAAGTGTCACCATTAATTAAACCTTCTAACAACATATCATTAAGTTTTATATCTATATTGTTGTAGGCAATGTTAATCTCATTTTTAGATACAAGTTGGTATTTAGTGTCATCCCAAAGGATTTTATACATCCTGCTTTCGTATTCTATTTTCTCCATTATTACTATACCTCCCCCTTTATCCGGTTTCATGACCCTTATATTAGGATCATCCTTTAATTCTGTTAGAATTTTCATTTCTTCTTTTGTTAAGTTGTAATGAGGTCTTTGGTCTTTTAGTTCATCCTTCCTAATCTCAGTCTCAACTATTTTTTCCAAATTTCTCAAAAGTGGATGAAGGGGGGGATTATAAGTAGATCTACGTCTTAATATATTAACACTGTCATAGGGAGACTTATTAGGAAGGACCAGCTGGAGGTTTATTTTCCTTAAAAATAGTTTAATTTCAATTAAGGATTTAGCTAGATCACCTTGTATGGCAGGTATATATTTCAGTCCTTTAGACAGTAAGTTAAAATGACCTTTATGTAGGTCCAAATAACTGAAATTATATATATGAAACTTGTTATAAGTCCATCTGTTATTCAGCTTCTCGATTTCTACTGGGGGATGGGGGTGGATACTTCCAGAGGTTATATTTAATATTTCCCCCTTCCCCTTCTTCCCCCTCTCCACTGAAAATTTTCCTCACAGTCCACCTGTCTATTCATAATTCTTTCAGAACTTCTAAGGGGTGGAAATTCATCCTCATAGGATGGAAATCTTTCGGGTGGGTCTATATTTTCAGTGGTATCCACTCTAGCCCTTCCTTTATTGTAATATGTTTCTTGAAAATGTTTCTTAAAGGGTGGACTTGGGTAACTAGTTTTATTGTTGTATTCATGCATATCCCTTTCCATTTTTTTAATTTTTCTCACAACCAATTCCTCCATATTTCCATCTATCTCCTTTCTTATATTAATATATTTATTTTTTTCCTCCTCTATAGAAAACATTAAATCATTGATGATGACCTTGTCCAAAATCTCTATTTCCTTCAAAAGGTCATCTTGAATCCCAATGTTTTCCCTTATCATCAATTTCAACATCTCTATCCCACACTGATTAAAAATTTCTAACAATTCAGAGTGAAACAATGAAGCGGGAACCACATTATTAGGGTATTTATACAATCTTAACCCTTTGGGTACAATATTTTTACAAATGCATTCATTCAAATAAGAATTCTCTACATTCAAAGTCCTGTGCTTATGCAACAATTTAAAAAGGCTATGTAAATTGTCTTTATACTTATATTTGTCTGGTCTATATGGCTTTCACGCTGTTGTTAAAAAATACATATTTTTGTTGTAACCAGTCACCTATCTCTTAACAGGAGAACCAGTACCTTTGTTTAAAGCACCACCTGTTACTAGCGCCATCTCTCGGTCTGTCTTTTAAGGCATTCGGGGTAATAGCTGGGTCAAAACCACCCTCTGCTTGTTCTGTTCGGAAGCCGGCGTCCCCTCTCTTGGTGTAGAGCAACAGTCACCCATGTTAGCAAGGACCAGGTTGATGTGATGGGCATGTGCATCGGCACATGAGTAGCTTTCTCAGTTAATGGTGCAGTAGTTGAAGTCAACCAGTGTGAGACTGCTAGGCTGGACACTAATATTCTCAAGGGTGTCTAGGGACATAGAGTGTGAGCCTTGGGACATGTTTGGGGACCTATATCAGGCTACAACCTGAACCACTGTCTTACCCAATGTTAGCTACACCTGCAGGATCTGTAATGCATAATGTTAGTCTACCACTCTGGAGGTGTGTGCATCCTTAATGAATATGGAAATACCACCACCTTTGGAGCTTCAGTCCAAGTTCTGCAGCCAAACGTTGTGGAATGAGTTATAGGCTGGTAGTGCAGGGGTTATTCCTGCTGCCTTTAACCAGGTCTCTGTTACAGCACAGATGTCATTGTTCCCCATTTTAAGGAATACTTCCAGTGAGTGCATTTTTAGATTTAGACTTCTAGTGTGCAGCAGCATGACCCTCAGATTGCATGTGTTTGTAGCTGTCATATATTTCTGTATATTTCTCTTTCTATCTATCTATCTATCTATCTATCTATCTATCTATCTATATATCTATCTATCTAATCTATCTATATATCTATATATGTTCATAGGTTCATAGGTAAGTACTAGGCTATTGTGCGTAGGGCCTATATAAGCCTAGTCAAATGGTACCCTGGCTTTTGCCTCAAGCAGAGCCACAGAAGTGATCCCTAGGGTGAAACTCCCACCTCCCATCCAATCATCAACATTCCTCCCAAAGAGTTCCAATGAGGAGCTCTGCCTGACAGAGATAGGCAGTCTGCTCCAAAGTATGGGAAGTCTCCGGGACAGGAATCCATCCCTCCAGCATGTTCTGCCCACCGTGGTGACAAGAACCAGGTCCCTAGAGCGTGTAGCTCGGAGGGATCGGGACTTCTCCAAGTGGAGCATGTCCAACAGCTCTGGGCTTGACATAGCCCCTTATGTTAGGCAGAGATTGCCTCTGAGTAGGTGACATGCGACAGAGTAAAGCTGGAGCCATTTGAGATGGTCTGCATAGGGCATTTGTTTGAGGCCGGTAATGCTCTCTGTGAGGTATTTCTGTGGCCTTTCCAGTTTTTGCAGATGTCTTGTGAGGCACATACCAAAAGGGGTGCTGTACTCTACAATGGGTCTAATGAGTGATGAGTAGAGGGGAACAATGACCTATTTTTTTCTGGATGAGAAACCTTTTGTGATGAGGTGTGCTACATAGAAGGATTTCCTGACTACTGTGGCAATGTGATTATCAAAGGAGAGACTACTGTCCACCTGTGTCCCAAGGTCTCTTATCACACTTTCGGTGTTAAGGAGACTACCGCCTATGTGGTAGTTCATGGGTACAGAGTTTTTACCAAAAGGAATGACAATGCACTTTTTGGCATTGAGCTTGAGGCCATGGCTTTGACACCAGGCATCTGTCTCAGTGAGGCCCTTTTGTAGGATGTCCACATCATTAGGAAGTTTGATTATGGCTCCTAGTTTGCAGTCATCTGCGAACTTTGTTAGCCAAAGACCTTCTGTGTTAGCCTGTACTTCAGAGAAGTAGATACCAAACATATATATATATATATATATATATATATATATATATATATATATATATATATATATTTATTTATTCATAGATATATATATATATATATATATGTGTGTGTGTGTGTGTGTGTGTGTGTGTGTGTGTGTGTGTGTGTGTGTGTGTGTGTGTGTATGCATACATCTAGATATAAATGTGGATGTAGCTCTCTCTCTCTCTATATATATATATATGTGTATATATATATATATATATATATATATGTGTGTGTGTGTGTGTATGTGTGTGTGTATTATGTAGAGATTTGTCCACATATATGCATCTCCATACATCATATATACATGTATATATGGAGAACTTGACTGATTCTACAGACTCCTTTCATTACTGTTGAATGACTGTACTAACTGATATGTTTCCAATGTCATTGCTATTTTATAGGACTCAGATGGTGTAATGGTACATTGCTTTTATTGTTGCTTGTAGGGTCCTGGATTTGAGATTTGCCAGGCCTTATTTTTTTTCTTTCAATGCAGAACAGTTGCTGCTGGGGAGGAAGGGATAAGGGCAATAATTAAAAGAGGTCCCTAGTTTGGGCCCCTTCACCCTCATTTAGACAGTCTTTGGACAGATTTGTTGCAGTAAGAGGTTCAGTTGCACTACAGATATATATATATATATATATATATATATATATATATATATATATATATATATATATATATATATATATATATTTATTTATTCAGGTATATGTATATATTTATAACATATATATATATATATATATATATATATATATATTTATATATACAGGTAACATTTGTTTTATGTACATACTGAGATATTCATATATATGTATGCATTTATTTACTTTTATATATATACATATATATGTGTGTTTGTATATTTTATACATATATTACATATTAATGTTTATATATATATATATATATATATATATATATATATATATATATATATGTCTCCATATACATATACATTTATATCTATGTACAACACATGACTAATGTTAAACCATTCCCCTGCTGTTAGATGACTCTGCTGAATGGTATGTTAGAAAAAACATCAGACATATCTGCAACTCCGATGGGTTGGTGGTAAATTGTTGTGGTTATGTTGTGCAGGGTCTTGGGTTCATGACTTGCAATGGCTGATTATTTTGCTGCTGGGCAGAACAAGGGCTGTTGGATACAGAGTGATTAAGGCACTTTTAAGCAGTCATAAGTGGGTTTGTGCAGGTTTGTGTGGGGGTAAGCAATGCTAACTTCTGGTTAACTATGCTGACAGACAGCCTTAAAAGTTCTTAATCTGTGTAGCCATCACTTAGCACTGTGCAAACAAGCATAGTCCTGCTTACTTCCCCGTACCCCTGTGCTAAATTTGTTAAAAGAAAAGAAAAAAAGAGGTGATAGGAAAGTGGTGAAAGATGGGGCACGAAGAGGGGAAAACAATATGAAAGATAGCTAGGGATGTGCAGGATGGGTGTAGAGAAGGTCCATAGCTGTCCATTTCTTCTACAGCAACAACTGTGCATATGTTCTGAATTTGTTGGTAAATGTGGACACTCAAACCCCTGAGAGAGGGGTGAGGACAACAATAATGTGTTGTGAAGCCAATTAGACCAGATTACATGTGTCCAGTGGACATGTGTGCAAAATGGATGGCTATGTATGGGGCGACATTTTTTTTTGTGGGAACAGATTGCCCTTTTTTTTAAGGTGAGAGAGGGATGTTGAGGAAGTATAGTAGGTATATTTGTGGAGGTAGGTTAGGTAGGAAGACAGACAAGACAGCATACAGGGGCAGTATATGATAGATGTAGGGGGTAAACATCTTGGACAGGGAGGGTGTTTGGAAATCGGAAGCCCACGATCCCCAAAATGTATACAGTTGAACTGAGGTCCTCACTCATGGGCACTAACTACTGCACCTTCATGGCCCCAAAGGTGGCTGTGCTGTGGGTTGAGTAGGAGGGGCAGGCTGACCATCTAAATGCACCAGATGGCCCTCAAGCTGGTGTAGCAGATCTCCCAATTCCTTGCGGAACTTGCTAAGGACCAGACCCCGGACCTGGCTTCAAGTGACAGGACCTGTCTGTGCCCATGCCCATGGGGGGAGGAGCTCCATCTGCTGAGGTGGCTCCAGCCAAAGATGGTGCAGGACCAGCAGATGAGCAGGTCCCGTGTTGGTTCCCAGATGTGTTGGGGCCTGGTGCCATGGCCAGATGAGGCGAGAGAGGCGGATACGCTGGGATCGGCCTTCCCAGACATGCTATGGTGTTGCAATTTTAGAGTATATGTTGGTTTGTAATGGTAAACACATTTCAGGATTAGTTATAACAGCATGCATGAGTATTCCCATTAATCCAAAACAACAGATTTGGAACATTTGCATAGCAAACAGAACACGTGCATATATGGAACCACAGTGGGTATTACACCGGCATCCGGGTTACATTGACAGCAACAGGTCACCAATGACAGTATTTGAACAGGGAAAATTAATTGGAATACATTTCAACATTTGTAGAACAATAGGACACATGTCCCAACAGTAGGTTTGGTGGAAAACATACCCATTCATTTATGTGTTTAAATTATTGGTGAAGATAAGGTGGGAGAGAGATAGAGAGAGATGTCAATTAATAAATGTAGATTCTTGCAGTGGTCACAGCTTTAATGATCATTGCTCTAATCATTACTCTACAGGTATTATTACAACAACCTATGGCCTTGGGTTAGGCAGTGGTATGTTTGTACACAGTGTATAATAACAACCTTTTTATAGCTACTTTATTCCTTCTCTTACCTGGAAGACCTATGGAGGGAATGTTTGTTAACACTACCTGACTGTTTCTACTCATATTCACATAGTCAGTGTTACATATGTGCACTCATACTGTATGTGTGTGTGTGTGTGTGTGTGTGTGTGTGTGTGTGTGTGTGTGTGTGTGTGTGCTACTGACATACTCTGCCTTGATTTCTATCAGTTGCCCTGGTTGTTGGCAGCAGGGACCAGTAGCTGTGACAGCATGACACTTTTGAACATTTCTTGGGGGAGACCACTTGGTGTATGTACTTATCTTTTTGTCATTTGCAGCCTTAGGGTTGGACTGTGGATGTTGGACACAGCATAACTACAGCGTTCTTATAGCTACTTTATACCTTCTCTTACCTGGCAGACCCATGGGGTACTTATGTTGACACTACCTGACTGTTTCTACACATATTCACAAAATCCCAGTTGAAATTATACATACAGCTTACTGCACTCCCAGGATTTGAACCATAGCTGTTTCTGCTAAAAATACAACAAAGTTTATGTTTCATCAGAAGGAGCTATTGAGGAACTGCTGCTTTTTCTTTGAATGATTTCTGTCTCATTCTGTCTTTGTTGTACAATCTGACCTTGTAATTACAGCATTCTTATGCATACATTCCTATACATACCTTTTGACATAGCACATTGTGGAAAACAGTGGTTAACACAATATTACTATTCAAATATCAGATCTTGGTGAGTGAAACATTTCATATCAGTTAATCTTGTGTCTTACAAAGGCACTAACTTTGTCAGATGAGAATTGATCATTTAGTGCTTTCAGAGCTATAGGTGCTATGCATAACCTGTACACATTTCAATTCATACCATACCAGAGTAAACACAACCAGTCCAGGGTTTTGAATGTTATTGACACGCAGTTACAGTTTTATTTATATATAACCTATATGAGACTATTACTGTAATATTGTCTTATTTATTCAGTACAAACCATAGCCATTTTTAATACTGCCAGATGACATACTACTCCTTTATATTTATCTGGTATGAATACTACAAGCTAGATTGTTACTCACCAGTCTCACGATGCAGCCTTTGCAACCTGCTTGCATGGGCTTTCTGGTTCACAGCCCACTCAGCGGGTGCTGTAAAGAAGATAGAGAAGCATTTATGCATAGCTATCGATCACATACACAAGCTGGACTTTGGTAAACAGTTATTGCTATGAATACACATGCCAGGACATCACCCCTCTGCTGTGCTTCTTGGACCCACTGGTCCAAGAGCTCCCTCTTCCTCCGCTTCAAGTCGGCACGGTAGTGCCGGACCTGCTCACCAGTCAGAGAGATCCCAGTGGCACTGGTGAGATTGCAAGTGAGACTTTCCCAGGCCTCCACTTTGAATTGGGAGCCCTGGTACTGGTCCTGCAGCAGTCTCATGTCATGGTTTTTAACAAGGAGCCCTACCATGAACTTGGACTCCTGTATGCCCAAGCACTGTGCCCAAAAGTGCATGCCCTCTCCAACACCTGGCATACTGCCTACAGTGGGGATCTACAACCAGTTATGAGCTGTATTCCTGCCTGCAAGGTTTAAATGCAGCTGATTTCCCACCCTTTGTCATGATTGGATGGTTTTGAATATGCTGAGCTAAGCTAAGCTACGAGCAAATCTGTTTAGCTAAGGTTGGCAGTGCTTAAAGGGGCAGGTTTAGCACTGCATACCAATGGGCAAATCTGCTTAGCTGGGCTACTCATTGCTTAACATTCATGTTTCAGCAATGCTTACACCTGGTAAGCATAGCTGTGCAATGCATAGCATTGCTTATGTTTTATTTTATATGGGATTGATTCATCATTCCTGACATATTATAATTTTGTTTACCTTCCCTGACATCCCCCTATGTACTTTCATTACATGTATTCTTGTGTGGCTATACTGTATGGGACACTTGTGTTTATATGGGGGTTTCACAACTTTACTACACTGACACCTCACATCTGGACCTACTACACTACTTTGGTTAATAAATAATTGTTATTTACTACCTAATTATTAAAAAATAAATTATGTACTGCTTTCACATGTAAAATGCTAATTGCTTTCAGTGGGGATTAAACCAGGAATGACTACTTGCAAAGCAAACACTCTAACCATTTTGCTATTTCCAATTTGCTGTGTTTTTGTTTTAAGTATATTCCTATTTAGCTCCTTCTGATGTGTATGCTAGGCTGAGCAGATGCACACACCCACTTGGCTATGCTTAAACTTTATCGTGGACTGAAAAAAACTGCTGTTTTTTATTTTTGTATTGTAGGGGTATGTGCATTGCTTCCTGCAACATTATCTGTGGGGGGCTGTGCTTTTCAAACATTGATGACATCACAGGCTTTGCATTTGGAAGGTATGCTCCATGGACAGTAACAGTGTCCGCCATACCTCTCAACTGTACACATTTTCACAGAATGTTTAGATTTTTGCCTTATATTATTGGTCCATTTTCCATACAATTGTGGCTTTCTGGCAGATTAGCGGCAAAGCATTAAAGACTGCAGTTAGTAAATAATGACAGGCATTTGAGTTCTACACTTTATACCCTTTGGAAAGTTCATGCTAATGTGAAGCTTGTCATTCTATCGACTTTAAAAGTTTGTGAGAGCAATATCTCACATTTGTCCCTTTATTTTTATGGCTTTGTCCAAATTTCTTGTGAGGTTGGAGGTAATGATGTCTGCTACATTTACATTGCTGCATGGCAATTATGGAGTGCTGGGGGCATGTGTATTGTGAGAGTGCTGCTCTCAGACACACCCCTGCACTCATACAGAGCACCATGTCCTTATTAGAGCATGGCAGCGCACCTTCATGAATATGCATGGTGCACTACCATGCTGCACGGGAATGGTCCCTTCCATGCAAGAATAAGCTGTTATTGCACAGAAGTTTGCTGAATCCCAGGGAATGTTTTGCCTATAGTCAAAGTTAAGATGCAAGCATGTCCTGCAGCCCTGAAATATTAAGTACAGTAAAAGAATCCTGAAGGATTGGAAATGAAATGTTCAAAAATAGTAATGTTTGGTGCTGCACATTTAATTAATATAGAAGGGAAATGGGTAAAGTGTACTCATACTGCAGGCAAATGTGCTGAAGTGTCAAAGAAACATTTCTAATATAAATCCTGTAATACTGATGTAATGATAATTAATGTCAATGGCAATAACAGCGTTATGGAATAAATGCATAGACTGCAATTATTGCATATGAGATGTATATACAGAGAATGTATGTATGCAAGCTGAAATCACTTCTGAAGTCTCCACCTCAGGATGCATACACAAGAACAAATGGACCTTTCAGCTCTAATGTTAGGTACATCAGAAATGGACATGTTTTCGCAAAGAAATGTCAGTGGCACCCATGGGAAAGGGGTTTATTACCTATAAACGTGTAATAAACAAGCAATTGTTGTATAGTTATATAAATGCTAAATGGTAATCTTATAACACACAACATATATACATAAACAAATGTGATACATGACAACACAGATCAGATGACATATCATGATTTCAAGTTTTCCATTGCTGATTTACAAATATCTCAGACATCATTATACTACACATGCTCACATGGAATTACAGGGAAAAGTAACATAACAGCAATTCAACAGCACCAACATCCAGAAAAGTGTCATCACAGAGGACCAATCACAGTTTATGATGGAGTGGCACAAAACCATTTGGTAAGAAATGTTTAGAGAAGCCCTCATATATATGTCATTAAGCTGAATAGTGTGATGAAAACAACTTCAGTAATAAAGAAATGTCTGGAGGAAGACATACAATACAGACCATAATTATTTTGGAAATCGTTAATGCTTGCGAGCAATGAATGACATAATAAGCATTTGTTTCATGTTATTCTCGAATACGTCAGGACAGAATGGGAGATGCTTAGCAATCATGGACTCCACAAAAATACACATATTGGTTATGTTATAAAGAACACCCTTGGAGGACTTACAGTACTTTCCTATCATAGGGTGTATGGATGGCCTACATTGTAGGACAAGGCCTGAAAAAGGTGGCCAGCTGACTGTTCCATAACTATTACCTGTGTATAATACATAGCTGTCTGACAGACAGATGTTACCAGTTTCACATGTTCTTCCCCCATACAACAGTGAACAGTACAATATTGATGCTTTTTTAACAAGGAAGCTGTTTCCATCATGTAGTACACACACTGTTCCAGAAATAAATTACATTCTATCTGCGTAGGTATGCTAGACAAGCCAGTACTTAATACAAATGCCACAGGAGCAGTCAAATCACAACATGCCCCAAACAATCATTTCACTGCCAGGGAATCACAACATGTGATGATACATCATTTTCCAACATACAAATGGATAAGAATAATGAGAAACAAAGATATTTATGTAAAGTCTGAGCATTCATGTAATTTTGCCCTTTTTGGAATTGAACAGCAAGCTATGCGACTCTACTGATTAATGATATGTTAATGAACCACAAGCACCACAGTGGAAATCTTAACATAAATGTGGCACTCCACCTTTGGTAACTTATTACATCATATGGATGAGCTGTAGACAATTTCTCTGAGGTAAGAGAGATGGCGAAGGCCTCTTATACTCTAAATGTTCACATTATAATGATAGTAAATGCCAGTGATACATAACAGTATAAGGCCAAAACAGTACTAACAGTCACTGAATGGGGATCTTGAACACATGAGCATTTGACAACAGAAAATACATAATATTGTGGACGATGAATGTGCCATGTTAGAAGTGTCACTACAATTGTGAGATATGTCACTGTGTCAAGGCATTACATCATGTTATTGCTGCAAGGGATTTGTATGCCTGTAATAACTGTACTAAGGCAAAAATATACAGAATGTTGTGTAGCAGATATGTTTGACAACATTGTTAGCAACACGTACAGTCACAATAAGAATGACACAACATAGTCTGAGCAGTAATTACTGAATTTGAATGAGTTATCTAAGATCACAAACTAAAGCTTAGTGCCTGGATTGCAAGCACCACACAACACGTTGAGGTACAACTGGGACAGTGCACATTTGAATGGATGACATCACCACTTATTAGCTGAAGGTTTATGCTAAAAAGTGGTCAAAGTGCACAATAACACTGTAAAGCTACATATCATATATTTCTTTGAAGAATATTATACATAGTATGAGGGTGATAGACACACTCACAGCTGGTATAAAGCATCTTACATATGCAGTTGCACAATGTATAAAGCACAGTATGAAAGTCAGACAGCACAGGAGAATTCCCAGTCCATTTGTGAGAAACTGCAGTTATGGTAGCATTATGTAATCTTTGTGTGGCCAAAAAATTATTTTCCCTGGGGATGCCAAGATGTGCTGCTGTAAAACTGCACCACTGTAAATCTATTTCATAAGTGGAAGTGTACATAAAGGTGGTTGTGAGGTGGCAGTATATGACAGTAATCACAGTCACACTGTTTAGCAAGGAGGGTCTAGAACCACCTACCTATCTATATATCATCTATACACCACATTATCAGCAGCCAGCACCACAGTAGAAATTATACTGAGTACAAGTGAGGCTCATCTATGAAGGGATGACATCAACAGTGTATTGCAAAGGAGATGTGTCTGATAAATTAACTTTTGCAGTCATCTGTGGTTATAAAAGTTGCCACTGTAAATGTGCAAGTCATTCAAAATCTCACACAGACACACACACACACACACACACACACACACACACACACACACACACACACACACACACACACACACACACACACACACACACACACACACACACACACACACACACACACACACACACACACACACACACACACACACACACACACACACACACACTTGTAGAAGTTAAGCACTTCTGTATTTAAACTTCCTACCTATCTATTTGCACATTCTAAAGAAAAGTTTAAGAAACTCAAGTGCCACAGGAGAAGTCTGACATTTAAAGTGCAAGAGTACACTTTAGAAAGAATGACCTCATCAGTGTGTTGCACCAAGGGTGTAGGCAAAGAATATAATTTTATAACCATGCGCTCTTACAGCTGCCCCCAACCCACATGTCAGTAAAAAAATTCAACTCCCCCTACACTTAACAAATGTTTGCATCACTTTCCTTCTAAAACCATTCAATAGATATTTTTTCAATCTATGAAACTCTTATTGGAAGCATTAATTAGGTATGTTGTGGACACAGTATGGCCTAAAAAAGCCATGATTTATCTAAGTAATGTATAGAAATTTCCACTCAGTAGAGTACAAAGACTAGCCTAACTATACCCTCTTGTTGTAAAAAAGCTGTGGTTGTGAAAGATGGGATATGGAGATGGTGGAGTCATCTAGCAGTTTAAAATGTTTCTCTGCAGTAGACATTGATTGAGTCCAACTGTCTTGGAGAACATGCTCACTTAACTGTGAACATCCTTACTCACACACATGTTCCCCCATATTGGGCCTTGAACCTCCTATGTATCTAGTTAAATGATCTAGAGAGCACTGCATTAGTTGCAAGTTCCACAGGAGAGGTCTGATTCTAAAGGGGAGAGAGGGCACTTTTGTCAGGTTGACCTTATCAGACTGCTTTAGGGAGGATGTTTCTGTAAAAAGTGGGATAAGGGAGCAGTGTGAAGAGTTAAATGTATTCTCTTCAGGGGAAGAAAACATAGCACCAAGCATTACATATGCACAGACACTTGCAAGTTTCACATTCCCAGCACTGAGGCGCCTACATATCTTGTTGCGCAATCTAGACAGCACAATATTATTTGCAAGCACCACAGGAGATGACTGACTTTAATGATGTGAAATAATGCATTTGTACTTAATGAAAATCTACTGTTTGGAGTAGATGGCACTAAGCATCACAGGTTGTGCAACAAATTCATATGTGAGCACAGGATAATGTAACATCATTATGATTGTCCTATGTAATTAAATACTTCTGAATTAACATTTAGATACTGTCCGTGGTGTACATTGTGTTACTGTGAGGTACAGTGACATTCCACATTATGGGATGACATACACATTGACTGTTGGAAACCAGTGGATTATCGATCAAACATTCCTGCAACTTCATGGTGGGATGACTGCACATTTGTATTGTCTCATACTTGCACTGTGTGCATTACCAAAACACACGTGCAAGTCATACAGAGTACATTGCACTGAAGAATAAAAGTGACAGATTATGTGAGAATAGATTCACCACACTTATAACACAGTTGCAAGTGTAAACACTGTGGAGCAGGCATACATTTAATGACTGAATTAATTGAGTCAACATCATTCTGACATCATAACATGTAGGCAAAATTAATGTAAACTAAAGCAATAATTATTTGATTTGCTTTTCTTTTATGTTACTCTTTGAGCACAGCACTGCCAAGCTGGAATGCACTGCTGATGGCAAAGTATTAGTGCATGCGTAATCATATCTTCAGTTGTTGAACTTAGAACATGAATTAGCAGTACACTGTACTGCTCTGTGCCAACTTTTGAGCAAAGATCGGGACAAGACAGGCTTTACAGCAGGAAGTAAGCAATTAATCTTGCAACTGTATAATGTTGTGTTAAGGAAAGGTGGAGCCTATGTGTACAGCCACAGGAGTCAGACAAAACATTCTGAAACATTTTTACACCCACTTAGACTTGAACCTTTACAGCATTGCAAGAAAAGCACTTATACCTTGAGTATTATCTAAGCATACCATGTAGAAAGTCATAATTCTGATAAGGTAGAGAGTCGATTATCCGAACATCGATTATCCAAAACGTCAATTATCAGAATCAGACTTCCAAAGTTTTCAGGTAGGAAAAATTATAAAGTCTGAATATGCAAACATAATATATATATTCACTTTAACATGTTTTTTGAGCTTGCAGCCAGCTCTTGTGTGAAAAATAGTCTTTATTGTCCACTGAAATCACTAAATGTTTGAAAAGTATATTTCTGCATGCAGAAAAAAAGCAAGATTTTAGAATTTTTTTATCTGGTTCAGTTATATGGTTGTTTATCCAAACAGTTTGATTATCCAAACTACCCTAGGTCCCAGTTAGTTTGGATAATTGACTCTCTACTATAGTTCACACTGACAGCAGATTTCAGCAAACATGAATATGTGCATTCATGTTCATTACCCTATTGATTATTGTAATCTGTACATCCAATTCAACTTTTTAAAAAGTACTTTAAACTGAATATACATAGCTTTGTCAATACATGCACAATTATGAAAATTTACTTATGTACACCTTTCCCGCATCATATATGATGGGAAAGTAGTATTGTGTCATAACATACCACTGCTGTGACATAACAAAGAGCAGCCTTTATTGTCCTGTGATGGATAGGATATATGAATGCAAATGCAAGAATTGCAATTACCATAATGTAATTGTTCCTGGCATATTATTGCTGTTAACATTTTATAAATACTTATCCAGTAATAAAAAATAATTGCTGCTTCTGGGTATTGAAAGGGCTCACATTTAATCTGATGCTCTCATTACTTAATGCAAGTAGCAAGAGTTATTGGGGAAGGCATACATGCTTGAGATCAAGAATGAAAACAAATTTCTGACTTGAATGTGGACCGAAGTCTACTTGCCCCATGCCTCTCTGAGGAGGTTAATCTCTCCTCATGTACCTCATGGTTTGCAGCTATTTACTCTGCAACTGTACAGTACAAAAAGAAAAAAAAAAAAAAAATATATATATATATATATATATATATATATATATATATATATATATGCAGAAAGAGTACTGCTTTGGCTAGCTAGATCATTAATGCCTTATCATAGACAGGTTATGGGTCAGTATACTTAAACAACTGAGGGGTATTCTCAGTCCTAAATCCAGCCTCTCATCAGTTTAGGAGGTCCAGCTTGCTCTTTTTAAGGTCACTATAGTGTTGATGATATTGTCCCCCAGTATATGGAATATCAGTTGCACTGGAGACAGCCTGGGCTAAGTTATTCCAAGCCTGGGACCCAGCATTATCTTCCTATAGCTGCCTATGGCTGTATTGCTTCATGAGGACTGCCGCCAATATCCTGGACTCCTCAATCCCCATCTTTGTGCTCTAAATCTGACAACCTTCCCTCCCTCACCAGCCATGTCTGCAAAAGCCAAGCTAACAAAATGTGTCTGAATTGGCACCCAGTTGTATACAAAGACAAACAGCCTTGCCAACTGCATTTGCATAATTGAAAGTTGATGGATTCCTTGGCAGACACATTGGCACTATTTACATCACATAACAGTAAGGGTGTGAAACATGACACTGAACTTTGCTATGTGTGCTACTCAACCTATTTTCACAGGTTCCAGTGTTCAACAATGGAATGCTTAATGGCATGGCTTATAATTCTTGCTGTTTGGAAAGAGAAGGAGGATGAATCGTGACGTATTGTGATGTTGGTGCTTACACGATATTAAAATATTGCTGTACCAGCTGGTAATTGAACCCATGGAATCACGCATGAAAAAAATGAAACTTTGCTTAGTAATTAACATTGCCACAGGAAAACTACCTTTTAAGCATGGACATTAGCGGTATACTCATTTCAGAATAAATGGAAATACACTTCAGATAGAGAGGCTGGTATGTGTGTGATTTTAATTAGTCCTGGGAATGCATTCTACTCTAAAAGTCAGTATTGCTGTTTGTAAATATATTTCAGATGGATGCAGTTTATTGAGCTGAGTAATACAGACTGGGTATGCTTCATCCATACTTAACAAGACATAGCTGTCCTAAACACATAGATAGCATATGTGATGAGTTGTGATGATTATAACAAAAGTATTGTGACCATCATACATATGCAATTCAATTTTATATGAAATATCATCATTGTCACGTTTAAGAAATTGGACACACATTAGCTTGAGGTTATATGTGAAACATTAATGATATAAGCAAATTAGCAACATTTACTTATTCAAGCATTACTGATATTGCTTACAAGAAACATGTTTAACATGATCACTTATCTTTAGTTAAACAGTTCTAATTAAAAAGTTGGGAGAAATGGGATTCTTACACCCTTTGTAAAATTATCTTTCATCTGGTTTGGAACCCTTAATCAGCAGTGTTCTTTATCTAAACTCATAGCACTTACACCTTGTCCCACACAGATAAGTATGTCATAGGTGGAATTTCTGCACTCAGTATTCTTCAGAGTGCTGAGGAAAGTGTACCATTGCCTGGCATGTTTGTGCTATATTAGGTATTATAAACTATATTTTTCACTTTCTTCCATAGGTAGTGAACCATGTTTCGACACTGCCAAGTGGATAGCAAATGCAAATTAAAATAATAATAATAAAAAAACAGTGCATATTGGGAATAATTGCAATGTGATCTGTAAAAAGGATTTGAACAATGCAGCTTGTACGTTATTTCACTCAGTTCACTTCATTTACCCCTCATGCCACAGATTTAGACATCTGTCAGATGCATCTCTCATGCCACAGATTTAGACATCTGTCAGATGCATTCTCTGTGGTGCTGAGGACTGCACACCAATGCAGGTATATTTGGTCTACAAAAGGCAGCCTGAACTAAATTTTTTACTTTTCTATTGGCAGTGAACCCTGTTGCAGGCTGCTGAGTGAAGAGAAAATGTAAAAGGCATTAAAAGAAAATGGATGACAGAGAAAAAAGCTGTCAGTAAAGTAAATGTAATCAATGAAAATATGTAGCAATGACCAGAGCAAGTAGTGCATTCAAATACGTTCATGAGTCCATAGGTGTGTACTAGGCTAATGGCTAAGGAGCCTTTACAAGCCTAGTCCATAGGATTACTCTGGCATCGTGCCACCCGACCTTAGTTAACAGTGCCTCTGTCGAATACAGCCACTGGAGTGATCCCTGGGGTGAATTTTCTATTTCCCATCCACTCATCAAGATTTCCCTTGAAGAGGGCCATTGAGGTGATCTGCTTGACATGTATGGGAAGTCTATTCCATAGCATGGGCAGTCTGCGGGTTATGAACCTGTCCCTCCAGCATGTTCTGTTGATTGTGGTAATGAGGGTGAGGTCTCTCAAGTGTGTTGTGTGGAGGGATTTGGATTTCTTTAGATGTAGCATTTCTAACAGAGCTGGGTCAGACATGGCTGTGTAAGTCAGGCAGAGATCGCCTCTAGATAGGCGATAAGAGACAGAGAATAGCTGGCATTTTTTGAGTCTGTCCATATAGGACAAGTGTTTTGTTTAAGGTCTAGGATCCTCTTTGTGAGGTACTTTTGCAGCCTCTCCAGTTGTTGCAGGTGTCTAGCAAGGTACATGTAAAATGGGGCATTATACCCGAAGATTGGTCTAATGAGGGAAGAGTAGAGGGAGACAATGACCTCTTTCTTCCTGGATGCAAAACCTTTAGTCATGAGATGTGCCACATAGAAGGAATTTCTGACCACAGTGGAAATGTGGTGGTCAAAAGAGTGGTTGCTGTCAACCTGTGTTCCCAGATCTCTTATAAAGCCTTCTGTGTTCAGTGGACTACCATTGATGTGGTAATTCATGGGAAACGAGTTTTTCCCAAAGGGGATGACGGCACATTTTTTGGCATTGAGCTTAAGGCCGTGGTTCTGACACCAGTCATTGGTCTCAGTGAAGCCATTCTGTATGGTGTCAACATCACTTGGGGAGTTAATAATAGCTCCCAACTTGAAATCACCTGCAAATCTTGTCAGTCAGAGTCCCTTCATGTTGGCCTGGACTTCAGAGAAGTAGATACCAAACAGGAGAGGACCCAGGACCAAACACTGTGGGACTCCACTCGTGACATTTCATCAGTCTGACTTGGAGTCATCTACTTTCACACTGTGGGTTCTATCTGTGTGCCAATTTGCAACCCACCTAGTGATATAGGGGTTGATGCCTAGCTTAGTGAGTTTTTCTATGATTCCTGAGTGGAGAATGATATCAAAGGCCTTGGCCAGATCAAGGTAGGCTGTATGAACTACCTTGCCTTCATCCACAGCTCTGGTGACTGACTCAAAGAAGTCGACCAAGTTGAGCAGGCATCTACCCTTCACAAAATCAAACTGTGTAGGATCCAGAGTTTGGAGATTCCCTATATCCTTGTTTATTAGGTCCATGATGATGCATTCCATAGCTTTGCATATCAGAGTAATCAGGCTAATGGGGTGATAGTTTCCAGGGTCTGTAGTCACACCTCCTTTGTAGAGAGGGATGACTGTAGCAGTGCGCCTTTCAGTAGTAACAAAGCCTGAGGTGAGGCGGTGATTGAACAGAGCCACAGGTGAGGTGCCAGTTCACTCTGTAGTTCATGTAAACCACAACCGCTATATTGTCAGATCCCATAGAAGCTGTATTGTTGGCCTTGTACAGTGCTGTTTTAACCTGTGCAGCAGTAATATGAGTTCCTGGAAATCTACTTGTATTGTGATTGGTCCTTTGGGGGGGAATAAAGTTGGCACTGAATCTATCAGCCAGTATATTGGCAATATCTGTTGGCTCAGTATAGGAGATACCATTGTGCAGTAGATCAGATCTGGGTATTCCAATGGAGATTTTTTACATAGCTATAGAATGCCTTGCTGTTGTCTTTACTATCTGCTGCAATTCTGTTTTCATAGCTAGCTTTAGACGACTTGATGAGGGATCTCAACTTTTTGTTGAGGATCATAAGGGAATTTTTCCAGTCTTGGGACTTTACCTTATTCTGCATCAGTTTCCCCTTTCTGTTGTAGAGTTTGTTTATGGCAGGGGACCACCAGATTGGATTGCTTTTTTTGGAGGAGAGTACCTTGGGCCTATTGGATATGGCGAGATTCGTGCATTTGTGTAGGTGTTAGTACAGTCCATCGGTATATGATTCAGTGGTCATGCAACTATTCTCCATTACTATGGGTGCTGTGAAGTTAGCCACCGCTGATTCAGGAGCTTTGGAGAAGTTTTTTATGGTGGTTACCTTTGTGAGGGGGTGGGTGGGAGGGATGTGGATTTCCAAGGTGATTAGTTTGTGGTCGGATCTAACCAGGAAGAAGTGACTATTGGTGTAGAGCAACGGTCGTCCATGTTAGCAATGACCGGGTCAAGGATGTTGCTACCTCTAGTGGGGGTAAGAACGAACTGGCCCAGGGCACTGGAATTAATGAATTCCAGGAAACGTTAGGCAAGTGTATTTGTACATGAGTAGTTTTCCCAGTTAATGGAGGGGTAGCTGAAGTCACCTAGTTGGACCCTAATATTCTCCAGGGTGCTTAGGAATGTGGAGTGTAAGTCTTGAGACATGGGTGGGGACCTATAGTAGGCTATGACCTGAATCGCTGTCTTACCCAATGTTAGCTGCACCTGAAGTATCTCTGATGTGTTATGTTGGGCTACCAGTCTGGAGGTGTGCACATCCTTTATGAATATGGAAACACCACCGCTTTTGGAGCTTCAGTCCATGTTCTGGGGCCAAAAGTTGTCGAATGAGTTATAGCCTGGTAGTACAGGGGTGCTTTCTGCTGCCTTAAACCAGGTCTCTCTTATAGCACAAATGTTGATGTACTCCATTTTAAGGAGTGCTTCGAGTGAGTGCATTTTGAGATTTAAACTTCTAGCGTTGAGCAGCATGACCCCTAGACTGCATTTGTTTGTAGCTGTTATGGTGTTATTTGGTCTTTGGAACACTCCCTAAAAAAGGCAGGCAGTATAGGGGTGGCAAGAACCTTGGCCAGTATCCGGAAGCTCAAGGGTGACAGATGCAGGCCATCTCTAGCAAAGCATTGAGGTCTGTCAATCATGTCATCCCAGGTAGACAGACACTGGATCCCTTTAGAATGATGCCAGAAACCTAGCTAATTGTTGAAATCAATACTTTTCTACTTGTACTGTGGCATCATTCTGGGTGACGGTAGGATGCTGCTCAGGGCTACGGTCATACCTGCTTGGGCTATGTAATCTGAGAGCTCCTCCATGTCTCTTTTCATGTAGTCTAGGGAGGTACATCTCAGGTCATTCATACCCACATGTACAATGACAGAGTCATATTTGTACCTGTTGTTGAGGGACATGAGTGTGTGCGTTATGTGGCGGATCCTGATGCCTGACAGGTGGCAGACTGTTACGTTCTCCTTACTCAACATAGTGAGTGGGACATCAGTGTGCCTCACTATTGAGTCACCTATGACTAGTGTGTTGGGCATACTGTTTTGCCTTAGGGACTTTGGTTGAGTGGCACACTGTTTAGGAAAGTTATGTGTCTCATGATTAGTGTTGTCTTGTGGTGGTCAAGTATGTTTCTGCCTTGGAGGTCTCTGCTGTCTGTGTAGACTTTTATTGAGACCCTCCACGAAGGTGGGTGTGTGGTTTGTGTTTTTATGTGAAGGCAGTCCTGATGTGTGTTCTGGAGGGCTATGAGTTGCATGTGGTGTGGTGCAAGTGTTGACCTTCTCCTCTTGACCAGTGATTCTAGTCTTGGCTGGAGAGTGCATAGCTTCCAATTTGGATATATAAGTGCATCTCTCACAATTCTGAGTGTTTGGAGTTAAGAGGAGAAAGTTGTCAGTGTACATGAGACAGTTGCTACATTGTCACAGGATGCCCAAGTTCACCAGGTTAATAGGAGAAAGGACAGGGAACTGCCCTTTAGACATTCCTGGAGGGGTGGGCATTAATAATAAGTACTGGAGCTGTTTCCTTGCAGAACATTTAGTGCTGGTAGCACTTTTGTGTGCTACAATAATTGCTACAAGAAGTCTGGTAAAGTGCTAGACTAATAAGCTAGTAAATGTGCAGGAGAGGAGAGAACTGGCAGATCTAAGGGAAAAATTGAAGAGCAGATTCTGGCACTGCTCAGAATCTTACAAACATTCCCACATACAGTAAATCTGTATCTGGACTAGATTAGTTATGGGAAAGTTGGGAAACAAGTGCAAACACAGGCTTTTAAACCAAAAAGTTGAAAGAGATGAAAAACCTGCCCAAATGGCCAATAAACTACAATTTCTGGGCCAGAAGCCACTCCTCTTCTGGTAGATAGGCTACCTAGTGCTTACCACTACCATTGATAAGCTAGAAGGCTTCCCTCCAACACAAAAAGGCTTGTGGGGCTCAGAAGCTTACAAGCAGTCTTGGATACAGCAAATCTATATCTGGACTAGACTAGTTACCGGAAAGACAGGAAACAAGCACAAATGCGAGCTTTTAAACACACTCATTCTCCTCACATCATTGCAACATCAGAAATGCACTTTGTGGAACATGGTATCAGACTCGTCATGGATGATAATGTGGAAATGGACAGAGAAAAGCTTATACATTGCAAAAGTGACAGGAGTTGTTTTTAAAATAACAACTGGTTCACAAATGTGACTACATAAGTAGTCCACCCACTGTAAAATGCTCAGTTAAGTGGATTCAACCCATGCACCAGCTATCCTTCTTCTCTAATTTCACTACACTAACACCTTGAACTATAGAGCAAGTTACCTGGCAGGTGTATCCAGAGTGATGATGGCTGTGCAATATTGTCAGGCTGTTTCCCACTACATAAAGTAGCCTAAACTAAAATTTTCACTGTTTTCTTTAGCTGTGAAAGTATATTTCACAGTACCAAGAGGTGTATAAATGGAAAAAAAATATTTATCAAAGCATTCACGAAATGTTTGGGGGGATAACAATTTAAAGGAACAGGAAATGAATCACAGTATATATCTAGCAATGAACAGAGCTGCTAATGCAACCAATTGGTACATTCAGCCATCTCACATCTCCACATCATTACTATCATGGATGTTTAACAATATCAGGGCTTTAGCTAATGCCTGAGAAGGCACAGGGAACAGTGGACATGCTTTCATTTTTCACACAGCACAAACAATCAATACTATCACAAATGGCTTATCTGTCTGTCATTTTTAATCAATACTGACTTTATTCGAGTTTCCCACATCAGCACATTCATACACCAAATGATTGTCAAGATTATTTAAGCATCTCTCAGTAAAGTGATCTGGAAACCAGTTTCAAACCTTGCATCACCTGTACTGTTTGTCTCAGCTCAATACATTTACACATTATGCCAGAGATGTAGGTGTGTGATAGTTTGAATTTGTCAGTACTATCCAGACTGCTGAGGAAAGTACAGCAATGCTAGTTCTAAATGCACTATTGATGGCATTCCAAATAAAATTTGTCAGTTCTTACCTTGGGCAGTGAACTGGCAACTGACCGCTGCCAGTCAATGGAGTGCAATGCCAAACCGCGTGCAAATAGTAAAGGGAAAACAATTGTAAACAAGTACTTTAAATGTACATTGCTGATGTTTAATCAACTTTGTTATCTTGCAACAAGAACCTGTATGGATTTGAACCACAGTATTAAGAACAATCATTCAAGAGTATTTCCCTTATTTATTGTAGAGAAAGGCATATATTGGCAAGGAGAAAAAGTGTTTAGATGTACTAAAAATGTGAAATTGCATCAAGTCACAGTGAAAGTACAACAGAAACAAGTTATGAAACTTTTCCTTTCTCATTTGACAGTAAATGTCTGGATGATTGGGATATTGCCAACAGTTAGGATACCCATGTCCTTGCACAATATTAAACAAAAACTACAAATGCTGCAAATGTATTCTTTCTTTTTGGTGTCTCATTCCCTTATATATGCTTTCTTAACAGATATTCTGTCTCAGTTTTATTGAATATGTTATTTGCATCAGTTGTCTGAAATAACTACAGCTTATGCGTAAACACAGTAGATAGTGATGAAACAATACTGTGGTAAAAAATGCTTTATTGACAAGCTAAAAACAATTTTGCAAAAATGCTTTTCAGGTCAGTCATAAACCAAATACAAAACTTTTAAAAGTTAGAAAGAGTCAGATGGTCCAATTGGATCACCCATTGAATGAAAGAACATTTAAACATTTAAAGATACACTACTTGCAATAGCTCAGTCAGATTGTACAATTGCATGATCCATCGCATGGAAGAACTTTTAAACATTTAACTATAAAGTACTGAGTCTATATTACAATGTTGAACTCACAAGAGTTTGAATGTTGTAATATCGAACTGTGAAGTTCGAAACCCAGTAATTACGAAAACACAGAACAGCGATATTTTTTTTCTCAGTGAAAAATTGTTGTCCTGTTATAAAAAAAAAAAAAAAACACTTACACTTTAAACTTAAACTAAAGTGGTGGGACTTCGCCCCATACCCCCCAATCCCCTACTTAAATATACCAACTCTGAGATCACACCATAGTGGAGGAAATAGCAAAGCCCCAAAAACTGCCCACCAATTTTTTCCCTGGGAAAAACATCGATGTGCCGTGGCTTCACTATTTTAATATTTCAGACATTTGGGTTCGATATTACAATATTCGGACTCCTGTGAGTTCAACGTTGTAATATAGACCCTAAAGTACTTGCTGTAGCTCAGATATTGCATAAAGTCAAACAGCTTCTCTTCCTAATGGTAGCAACTAGACTTGAGTATATAAGCTCAGACAATTAAACATGTATGTCCAGACTATACACACACACACACACACACACATATGTATATATATATATATATATATATATATATATATATATATATATATATGTATATATATATATATATATATATATATATATATATATAGAGAGAGAGAGAGAGAGAGTGAGAGAGAGACATATATAAATCATTTG